>NW_007577866.1:404006-418103 GCF_000690725.1 Stegastes partitus | reverse complement strand
GGCTTCTGCAGAGCTTGATGATGAGCTGATCATTTGAATCAGGTGTGTTGGAAGAGGGAAACATCTAAAACATGCAGGACTGTGGCCCTCGAGGACCAGGAATGGACACCCCTGTTATATATATAGCTGTTATTTATTTAGGGTACCTACTGTGTTATTGTTACTCTGTTCCAAAGTAAGTGCACAAATGTAACCCCTATTATTTTAAATACCTCAAAATTATGAATGAATGACATAGTTTGCCATTTTGTTGGTATTAAGGACATTTTGAAATTAATCCAGTGGTATAAAAGTACAACTGTTTGATTGCTATACTTAAGAATACTCATGTAGTACTTGCACTTGCCAAAGTGTTTTCTCATTTATACTAGTTAATACATCCACTCCAGTGCATTTCAGAGGAAAATATCTTACTTTCTACTCAATTCAGTTCAGGTTTATTTATATCGTACCAATTTACAACATACAGTCGTGAACAAAAGGTTATGTACCCAAAATCTGGTGGGTCAAAAATAGACATACAGCAATTTTAGCTATTGGTTTTGGTTCTGTAGAACGCTGTGTTAATCAAATTCTCTTGATGGGATGGCCTCTTAACTTCTTGTAAGTGATTATGATGGACTGCAGCTGCTGGCTTCTCTGTGCCAATTCAAATAGGGCCCATTTGATGCACTCATTAGATTCATCTACAAACGCTACAGTGGGAAAGTCTGAGGAGCTCAGAAAAGATCTGAAAAAGCAAATCATTGACTTGAACAAGTCAGGAAGGTCATCAGGAGCCATTTCAAAGTAGCTACAGATCCCCAAATCATGTGTGCAAACAATTGTTTGTAAGTGTAAAGTGCATGGTACAGTTGTGTCACTGCTACACCCAAGAAGAAAACGCATACTGTCACCTGCTGCTGACTGACAGTTGGTCAGGATGATTAAGAGTCAACCAAGAATCACCAAAAAACAGATCTGCAATGAATTAGAAGCTGCTGAAACACAGGTGTCCATAGTCAAGTGTTTGTTTTTTTAAATTACCATGGGCTGAGAGGCTGTTGTGCAAGAAGGAAGCCCTTCTTTTAGAAGCAGTATCTTAAGACCCAAGTGAAGGTTGCTGCTGATCACAAAGAAAAGGACTTCTGGAGGAAGGTTCTGTGGTCACATGGCACAGCAATTTAGCTATTTGAAGAAAAATTTGTACCCCTTTTCCAGGAGGAACATTTAAAAAAAAAAAAAAACTTGCAGAAAATAACTCAGGAAGGACAACAGTCTCCCTTAACCAAATGGGGTGAGGGTAAGGGGGAGAAAGAACAGGACAGCAGATGGAGAGAGAGAACCATTTACACTTCGGATATCAATTAGCCAGTAACTGCAGATCAGAAACATGTAGCTCCAGATCCAGGGAGACCTACAGAGAGGACAAAACAAAAAACCATAGGGAGAAGACAAAGTGAGTGACATGTAATGGTATTTATTTGTATAGAGAGAGACAGAGAGGAGTAGAGGAGAATGAATGAATTAATGTTGATTGTAGTTACACAGTGTATCATGAAATCTCATCAGACTTTCTACTTGATGTAAAACTAAAAGCATTTGAAAGACGTACATTTGAAAAGAAAAAAACACATATATATATATATATTAAACCCCAACAACAGCATCATTGAAAAAGTGGCAGTACAAATTGTAAATATTAATAAAAAAATAGCAGCACCAGAATTCTAGCAGCACTCTAACAGTGTATGCAGTACATGTTTAATGCTGTTTGATATTTTCACAGTGGTAGTGGAGCAATGGAAGCCATGGCTCTGGGGAAAGAGTTGTTCTTCAGTCAGTTGGTTTTGGTCCTGATTGTCCTAAACCTTGTGCCAGAGGGTAATGGTTCAACCAAGGAGTGGCTGGGGTGTGTGATTTTTTTTTTTGTAAATACTTGTTGCTTTCTTTCTGAGTTTGTTCAAGTATATGGTGTTCAGTCCCAGAAGCTCCAACCTGAGGATGTGCTCGGTTCCCTCGTCATGAATTTTAGCTGGCATACCTCACTGTGGCGCTGATGGCCACAATGGACTCTATGGTGCTCCTATAAAGGTTCAGCAGCATTTTCTTTGGTAGTTTGGCCTGTTTTCATTTTCTTTAGAAGAGTCTTTGTTGGGCTGTGAGGTGTTGGTGAACCACGGGAGGTGGTCTCATAGTGTGACTTTCAGAAACTTTAGGTTTTCAACACTCTCTACTGTCACTCCATGTATGTTTGTTAAGGAGGTGTTGAGGCCCAGGTTATTGTTTCCACACCACTGAGTGAGATGATCTTCAGAAATTAGGCCCACTATAGTGGTTTCATCTGCAAAGTTAACTTTAGAATTTAAAAAGTAGATAGGAGTGCAGTCGTGTAAACAGTGTGAGAAGCACTGGGACTAGCACACAGCCCTGTGGGAGTGTGAGGGTGGAGGAAATGTTGTTACCACTCTAACCTGCTGTTATTGGTCTGTCAGGAAGTCCATGACCCACGAGCACAAGGAGGAACCGAGGTCCAGAGTGTTTAATTTTGTGTGTATTAAATGCAGAAGTTAAGCCCACAGATACCATCACGTGTTTAGTTTCTCCAGGTGTGTCAGAACAAGATGGAGGGCTGTTGTAATAGTGTCCTCTTTGGAGCAATTAGTGTTGTAGGCAAACTGGTGCATATCCAGGTCAGTTGGGATCACAGCCTCGGTATGTGACAGTAGTAGTTTTTCAAAGCACTTCAGAACTATTGGTGTTAGTGCTACCGGACGTTAAACATTCAGGCACTGGACAGATGTTTTGGACACTGGTACAATCATGGAGGTCTTAACGCATGTTGGAACAACAACTTGTTGCAGTGACATAGATGACCCAAGAAGAGAAGTTAGGAAAGTGATTAACAAACAAGGGCCAGATAACCAGAGGGACTAATATGGGAGACACCAACATAACGAAGCTCTCACTGGACAAAAGGCTCACGCTAAGCGCAAGGAACTAAGACACAAGGTAGAAATCTACTGGGAAAATAGAACACACGAGTGAGCTGGGGAAGAGCTACACCTGTAGCTACACAAGGAGCGCAGGAACTAAAGGGAAGCATGGAGTTACACGTATTTGAGAGGGGATCTTGAAGGAGCAGAAGAGCGTCTTGCAGTGGTATCTGGCTCTCCGGGGATTAGTGGAGGACATGGCTGGGGATCCCATCAAGGAACTGCAGCAGAACAAAACGAAGTTACTACTGGCAAGCAAGGAAAGCAAAAGAACTGGCTTGAGCAGAACTGATTGTTGTCGAGATCATGATCTGGCGGCCAAGTGATGGTCTAAGCTACGTCTTATGGAGCTTAGAGGGGATGATTGAAAGGCAGGTGAGCCAATCCCCAGCATAGGTGTCCTCACATCTCCTGATTAGCGTGCCACTCTGACACACACACACACACACACAGAAGGTGAGTGGACAGCACGAGGAGAGAGCTGCCAGCTGAGCATAGGTGGAGGCGCAGGTCCTGACAATCTTAAAGATTTTATGAAAGTTTCATGAGGCATCAGACCCCAACTCAATGAACCTCATTTGCATTACAACTGAGTAGTCCAATAGGCTCTGGTGTACAGAAATCTCTGGCGGGAGTGAAGTTGTGTCAACTCCACAGACCATATAGCATTCACAGATGGACAACTGTGAATGAACGAGACTGATGTGATCTGCTGTCTTGCTTGATATACCGCTAAGCAGAGCTTCAGAATAAGGAAATAATCAAAGTTTGAAGCCTGATCTTAAAAACAGAGGGTTGTATGCCTCTGCCTGATTCAACAGTTGAGAAGCCTGACAACTGAATGCTCTGCATCTAATTCTGCTTTAGGACATTCCGGGAACCAGGAGTAAACCTGCAGTGTGAGGACTACATTAATCTGACAGCTTTAGTTGCATTTAAGATAAAAGTTTTACACAATGGATAATATAACAAGCTTTCAAAATACAGCATGTAGTTAAAGCTTAACATGATTAACATCATTTTGTCTTCTCATGTCTTACATGAAGCAGTATTTAATCATGTTAACATGTCAGCTCCACGAGACAGTGATCCCTTATTGTTAACTCTCAAAACCAAACAAACTACAGTTTAAGTTCTTTGTAAGATCCCCTGCTTTTGTTTCATAACCACACCTTTTGCTCCTCAGTATCTATGTATTGCATGTATGCATTGGTACATACTGTTCTGATACACTGTTAGTACCAAAGATTGCATTGTAATTTGAGGTTAAAGGGTTACCAAGTAATAATCTTGCATTGCTGCTGTGTTGCCTTGTGGTGGTTCTGAATAGAGAGAGCTCTTGCAAAGTGACTTTTTTTTATCAGCTTTTAATTTGCTGTATTATTCTCTCTCCTGCTGTGTTGAAGTGGCTCTCAGTGTAATATAGTTATTAATGATAATAAGAGGGACCAAAAATGTCTAATCTCTCTCTCTACCTCAGTTCTCCCTCATAGACACAATTTCCTCTCAGTCAGCAACTACAAATTAGTTTCAGTTGCCATTTGTACAAATGTACATTTCATCTGCGTTGCCACATCCCACATTGATTTACATAAGTAGGGACATGCTAAAATACAACCTGAAGTGACCCTGTATGTATTTTAAAAAAGCACTGCTGCACTTTTGCCAACTTTATCAACCCAGGTAAATCTGACAACCGCTTTTTAGCATAAATACTGTTATTTTACCCTATTTCTGGCTTTACTTCTACACTGTATGATGCACTGATGTATAGTCTTTGCAGTCATGAAAAACCTCCGGATTAAAATGTATTTACTGAGTGAAAATGGTATTCCTGTTAAAAGACGTTGCTCTATTGCTTTATTTCTTTGTTCTTTCTATTATTTGACACTTATTTGAGTCCCAGCGTCATTGGCCACTGATGGCATCTGCACAAGCTTTCATGACAATTGCTGTTGAAATATCTTGCTGTGGATGAGAGTGCTGGACTGTCAGATTTACTGACATTGCTGTTCTCATGCTAGCTGATCTAAGACAGGAACTTACTGAATGTTGACACAAAATAATTGTGTCCATTCGAGGACTGCAGGACGCTGCACAGCGGCAAACCTCACATGTAAAGGCATTGGCATCGGCTGCTAGTGGCTCACCTCATGAGTTTCTTCATGGTTCCCATCATTACAGAGCCCGCGTGTCCTTTCATTGGGCTGTAGGGCAGCTGGCCATCAGAAAAAGAGAGCTGTACCTGCTACTGGGTGATTTACCTCTGGGTGGGAGGTCCAACACACCACACCAGTTTAGGCTAATTGAAAGAGAATCAGCAGGGTGATCTTGCTGTAACAACATGTCCACATCCAGCAGCCACAGGCCCCCTCTGAGCTACTGCAATAAAGCAAAAATAAAATGGATTGCAGGGGTGGACGATGGGTGTGGGGGTTGTACTGTATGTTTGAGGCCCCCTCGCTGCCTCATTGATTCTCAGGGAGTCGGGGAATAAAGAGGAGAGCTGCATTTTCTCTGCAACATAGATTAGACCAGTCTGCCAGCAATTTGTTTCTTTGGTCTTTCTTTTCTATTCAGCTTCTCCTGCATCGTCTGTGGTTCTCTACTTTATGTATGATCTCGATGTGGGTGTTTTTTTGTGCCTTCATCTTCTCTTTCCTGCTGGCTATTTATCATAGTTGATGGCCTCTTGAGGGTGGAGAGAAGAGGGGTTCAGCCCCAGTGGATTCTCCTCAAAGCAGTAACTGTAGGTCTTCTTCATCCTGCTCTTTGTTTTTCTCTGCTGTTCTCTCTGTCAAGACACAGACTTCTGTCCCAGTGGATCTCTGTGAAATTAGGACAGTGCAGAAATTGTCTGGAATATATTTACAACAGTGTATGAGAAGAATGTGTGTGTTTTTTTGTTTTTTAACTAGCTCTGATATTGTGGCAGCTCCTCCTTGAACACGGGCCATTGCCTTGTCATTATTGATATGAATATTTCGATATAAGAGCAGAGATGTTATTTCAGTGAAGTACTATATAATTTTAAAGTCTTTAACCGATTGTGATGACAGAACATGTCAGACTCCACTGTAAAGAACTGCTAATTCACTCAAAGGAACCTGGTTTGTTACACAGTAGATTTTGTGGTTTATCTCACAATTTAAAAACATATTTTCACCACAAGGTAACATTTTAAGATTTTCTCCCTGAAAGTTAAGGCTATGACATGTTAGGAAACACTTACAGTTGGAAAGAGCCACAAAGTCTGAGTCAGGAGGATGGAGGGCAAGCATTAGTCAGCAATGGGTGTGCAGAGCACAGGACACAGTGAGGATCTTTTATGGTCACAGTCTTTGCTGAGGGCCAGCGAGGCTCGGAGGGATTCTCTTGGAGAAGGAGCTGTGTCGTCGGAGGACTCGCCATGGTGAACTCAGTTTGGGAGGGAATCCAGGAAGGTGGGTGAGTGAAGAGGCTGTGGCTGGTTGGCGGAGGCACTTGGCACAGCATGAAGCAGTGTGGCCTGACCGACCGTACAGAGGCTGAAGGAGTTAAGGTTGAAGGTCTAGGGGGTAGATGGGTTTTCCAAATGAAATCAAGTGGACTGGTGACTTGAACCTGAAGCCAAAGAAGTAGCGGTGTTCAGCAAATAAGGTAGAGCAGAACATTTACCAGGAGCAGAGTTGGCTGAGGTGATTCTACCACATTAACAGAATGGACTGGTGGAGAATGGAGAGCTGGCCCTGGGTTCATATGCTGCAGGAGGTTGATTGGACTCAGGTGTCCCAGATAATTTTCAGCAGGGGAAAGATAGGTCACCACGCCCAGCACACACTCAAACAAACAGGAAGAAAAGGACTGACAAGAAAAAGGAAAAACAAAGGAAATGAAAGGAAAAGGAATGAGGCACTGCAAGAATCATGATACTTTCACATCTGTTCATCATCTGCACAGTAGGCTATATGCTCTACCAGGTCCTTGGGCCTAAAATGAATTGATTGAAAATTATTATTCAGTTCTTAAATACATCTTTCAAAGGTCTTAAAATGTTAAAGACACTGTTGATGTTATTTAGGTTCCTTGATGAGTAACCTTATGATTTAGGTTAGGTCATTCTGTACAGATGGGCAAATGGCAAATTAGGAGACGTACATCAAGTGTTGGTTTGTGAAGGCTGAAGAAAATCTTTATTATTTTATTTAGTACTTTACCTTCAACTTTTTTTTGGGACAAGGCCTTCTACAAGGTTAGCTGTTTAGATGATTAATGCTCCTGCGAGTCTTGTGGCACTGATGTCAGGGAGACTACATTTCTGTATAATTTGTTTAAAAGATATTGATTCATCTGTTTGGAGAGTAGAACCATCCAGAGTGAGTCTGCTCAGTAGGCGTTGAGATGAAGTTGACAGGCAAACTTTATGTGAAACAATGTGCAGAGAATATTTGTGACCTTTTCTGAACAATCACAGCAGATGTTCCACAAATGAAGCATGGTACGCTCGGATGTAGCCGGGTGTCTTTTGCACACTGACTCCGTAGAGCAGAGATCCCAGCTGCTTCATGGCAAAGCCTGGGAACAGAGCTGCGAGATGCATTAATCTCTGCGGAGTTTGTCAGCCCCTCACAGTAATGCAAGGCCAACGGTCAGCAGAAATAAATGCTTTGAGGGAGCAAATAAGATTAGAGATGGAGTTTGATCCGAGCGGAGCCATTCCACATCAAAGGCATATCACAATGCGAGTGCAAAATAAATAAATTCAATTTACATCTGCTAGCTACAGGGGACCATTAAACATCTCAAATTAATGCTCTTCCCCCTGTGATCTACAGTGTGGCCACGAGGCTTGATTAGATACAGTGGAGGCCAACATTTTGTCACAGCAGTTGTACAGAGTCAGCTTATGACCAGTGCGGGGCTTGTGTGTTGGATTAGCTGAGCAGGAGCAGCAGAGGAAATAGTACGTTCTACTGAAGTACAGGCACTGATGGTTCTGCTGAGATTTTTATTTCTAGCAGCACTACAGTTTATTTATTTTTAAAATATCTACATATCATTGAAAAACCACAATAAAAAATTATAACCTTGTGTATATGACATCAGATGGTTTATTACCTCCAGTATGATACCAAGTATGTCGTTCAGTATGCAGTATTAAACTTCTTATGTATGTTGAGCTGTATTTAAAATAAGGTTTTTGCATCCACAGTTTTAGTTTCCATTTCATGTCAGTTAGTTCGGTATGCTACAGTCGGACTTAAAGATCCAACCTGACTGAGTAACTCCACCTTTAACACTCTCAGGACACTCATTCCTTCTGAAGGTTACAGTTAGTTTAAGTCTTTAAAGTTAAATAGAATTTCATTTCAGCCACTCACCGCATTGGAAATTAACATTAAAAGCACTCAGCAGCGACATGTTCCAGAAACTATGTCCTAGTTAATATAGATAGTCCACAGACAACACTAAACAGGGTAATTGGAACCACTTTTGGAATATTGTAATTTTAGTTGTTGCTGCAGGAGGGTACTCTGATTTTCAGGGAAGAGCAGGAGGATCTTTTTACTTTCTAAGTCTATTGCATTATCGCCTCACACATGTACACAAACTGAGGATGAATGTTCAGGTAATTAAGTATCCCCAGATGCAGTTAGCAAATTGGTCGTCCCAATAGACACATTAATGGGACATAAACAGGAATGATCCTTTAAAGTATAACAGCACAATAGGCTGCGTCTCATGGTGCTGCTGGTTCTTCTGATCACTGAAACTAAATATGTGGACTGTGGCCTTTTTAAGTTGCAGCTATAACGAATACAATCAATTTAGTCTTTTCTGCAATGCGCAACCTCATTACACCAAACACTTTATCATTCCTTCTTTTACAGTCGGCTCAGCTGGCGCACTGGTTTGGCCATTTTGGGAGTTTTCTGTGGTATTCACAGTATTCATGTTCTCTGTTTTCTGGTCACTGAGGTGCCACAGCCTGAGTGGGAGGTCCTGCCTGTCTGGGGTGCTTGCCTCAGTTTGAGCTCTTTCTCTCTCCCTCTGTCCTGCTTGCAGCTGCGACCTCACAGCTCCTCTTACCGCACTGTGACAATGCATCCACAGTCTCATAACTGATGGTGGGGATTAATACACTCCAGCTACCTCTTTGCTGAGTTCATAAATAGTCTTTTGCTGGCAATTTATGTATCCATTTCCAGTTTTGTCACAGTTCTTTGGCCGGGTTATGCCTTTTTATCAGTGCAGCCCCCTTTTGAGGATGGAACTATTTTGCAATAATCACAAGCTCATAACGTCTGCATCACTGTACTAAATCACACCTAATTGGTTTAAAGCTTTTATTATGGAAAACAGTCGCACTGGCCAAATTAACACTGTACAGGAGGCCTAGATGACCTATTTACTGAATGGATTTTGAGAACTAGAAATGTCTGATATTTGAAGATGCAATGTAGGAAATATCAGTCAGTCAATGATGCAATGGAAATTCATTGAAAAATGTAATTCATTCAAAAACAAACAAACAAAAGAAAATGTGCAGTTTGGAAATAAAGTGTCTGCTGTATGAAACATCTTTTCTGGAACCCTCAAGCAGCAGGATGCGGTCAGGTGCAGGAGACTGAACTGCAACTTTCATAGTCGAGGATTAAACCTACAAGTTCAGTTATCAACACACCAGCACACACCACTTTGACCAACCTGCTGCTTTAACACTGTGACATCAGTGTAACAATTCTACCATTTGTCCCACATAAAGACATGAAACTCATTGAATTAATTTGAGTGGAAAAAAGGTGCAGTTAGACTGTGATAATAAAGCTTATTGGCTCTCTAATAGAATGAAAAAGTCTATTTTTTGGATGGCTTTTACACAGTGACTCTCGTAATATGAATAACTTTACAACTTTTACTGCTGTTCCTGCTTACTTCTTCTTTGTATCACTATGCCACCTGTGGAATGGTTGCACTATTTAAAACTCTTTCCTGGGTTATTTTTTTTTTTAAGTTCTTTTTTTGGCCTTTGTTGGATGGTTTTAGTGAGAGAGAGACAGGAAAGTAGGGGAGAAGAATAGGGGGACAACATGTGGGAATGGGTCATGAGCGGGATTCGAACCCACGACCTCCACATTGGGACTGTAGCCCCGCACATGGGACGCCAGCTCAACCAGGTGAGCTGTAGCGGCGCCCTTTCCTGGGTTCTTTGACTCCGACTAGTTCACAAAATATATGTGTTAACACATTAGATTCTTCCAGCTGTTATGGTCATTTTAAAAAGAAACCCTGCCGAGAACCTTCTGTCAAAGTGTCTGACAATCAAAACATGCTCCAGTACAGCAATATTTTAATATTTTCATTCCTGTTGCTGTGTGCGTTTGCAGCTTTTATTTTGCCATTTATCCCTCTTTTTTAGAAAACACGACTATCCATGACGCTAGACAGTACGCTAGATCAACTTGTACCCTCTAGTATGAAAGAAAAAATGACAGCAGGGCTTATCAATAACCTTCCATTAAAGCCAAAACATGATAAATGGCCATATGGTCTAAGAAGACACAACAAAGTGATGTAGCATATAGTGGACTTTTTACCGCTCTGAGGCAATTTGTCTCTGTGAAAGCTCCCTGTTAGCACCAGTGTTATGATGCCACAATGCTACGATGATGGCTCTTTTATCTCTTTTCTTGTCTCCAGTGAGCCTGTGAGTTTCATAGTTTTTGGTTGGCCTGGATATTAATAGCTACAGCTGACCATGATAATGACTAGCTCAGGGAGTCATAGGATGCAGCTCCAGCAGCTGCTGCTATGGTAGCACGAGCCTGGGATGTTGCTTTAATGAGAAATACTATAAAGACCAACACTGCTCTTCTTATCTCTATTTCTGTGAGACACTATAGAGCCGGTGAACATCCCTCAGCACTAACGCAGTGTTGGAAGCAGTCGAGGTCGTAGGTTGTCATTTATTGGCCTATTTAATCTCCCTACATATTTCCTCGCCTGAGGCACAGTGCTGTCCCCAACAGACAGAATCAATAGCAGCACTACTGCCAAGCCATCCGAGGGCTAACAATAAAACTAGGACAATTACAGTGAGATGGATCAGAGTCTTTAGCAGAAATATATTATTAATGTGTTTGGCCAAACTCCAGGAGGCTGCGAGGAGACAGATCAGTGGCAATAAAGAAGCCGGTTAGTTAACTGGTCACCTGAGAGCCAGCCTGGACATGTTGCCCACATGTTGGCAGTGATTTCACAGTTCTTAATACAAGAGTGTGTACAGCACACAGATCCAGCAGGTGGTAGCCACAGGGGGAACACTGGCACACTAAATGTCACTGTAGATTTTATAGTCACCATTTGTGGTTTTATTTACCTCTGTTTTAACAGACAGCTTAATTAAAAACTTGGAAAGTCGGATCCTGTGGGGTTTCTGTCAAATTCACAAAAATAAGCTCCTATAAATACAGCATGAGAATTCATACAGAGCAGTGGCTTCTGGTGAATACTGGAACACAGTTAGAGGAGCAAATGATTGGTTATGGACAATAAATACACAAATGTGACTGCTATTTATTAACCGCATTAAATGATATGTTTAAGGGAAAGCATTCTCTGGGAGTTTTCAGAGTAACAGATCTGAGGTGTGGATGTTTGCTGAGATTTCTGGCAGTTGACGGTTGAAATTGTGCAACACCTTTGATTGTTGGCTGCCTCTCAAGTGAGGAAGTCCTTCTCCAGTCATTGATTAAACCCCCACAAGATCATATCTGGGTTTCTAAATTACATAATTAGAAGTGGGTTTATTTTCCTGTGAAATTATACCTTCCTGCTGTTGATCTGAGAAGATCTCTACTCACTGCTCCCTGCTCACTGCAGCTCAGCACACCAGCTCACCTACTAATCTGCTCAAACACTGTAAATTGAGTCTACACTACATAATAGGAAGTTGCAGTAATGAACTAATTCAGCTGTTTGAACTGGGAACTGATTCACCTACAGTTCAAACTGAAAGGGTTGCTTCATTTGCTGTTGAGGCAAACTCAACCTTCAATTTAAAAAAAAATATGAATGAAATTGAATGAAACTGTAACAGTGCAGATGTTTTACAACACCTCTCTCTACTGCTAATGTGAAACATGTACAGGATGTTTTGTATTGTTTGGACAGTAGCTCAAAACCTGAGGAAACGAGATGACAAAGTATTTCTTTGTGAGTGGCCTTTATTTGTCCTCTTCTCTCGGCAGATATTATTCAGTGCTAATGTAAGTCGTGTTGAATCATCTTATTTCTCTAGACGCTCAGTAACTAAAGTGAGTGAATGTGCTACACTTACACGCGCTCACATCAAAAACCTTCAGGCGTCTGGAGGCTCTTCGCTCCGGGTTCAGCTACTTGTTGTACTGCTATAAACAAATCCCACCTTCACCTGTTACCAAAACCATTTTTAGCCTCAACAAGACCTTTTTCCTTGGAGCTTATTGAAGGCTGTGCAGGAAGCCCTGTGTGACACCTGAGCAGCTCGATCAGACTTCTTTCAGCCTGTGAAATCAAACCTAGCTCTGGTTAGGATATCATTCCTTTTTTTTAGTTTAATTCCTACTCCCTTTGCGTTGATTCTGCTGTTTCTGTCTTTGCACCTCTCTATCTGTGTCTCTGTGATTCTTTCATTTCTGTGTCTATCTGTGTCTCTGCAGCCTTCGTGTTGAGCTGTGTCTTCCCCCAGCGACCTCTCTACGGTGATGTATCAGTGAGCAGTCTCCACTCTGGAGGGGAGGCTTTCTTCTCCTGTCTGACCGGCTACCAGCTTCAAGGCCCCAGTGTGCTGACCTGCCGCAATGCTAGCACCCCCTACTGGAGTGGCAAGGAACCACACTGCCTTGGTAAGGTCCCAACAACCACTAGCAGTTTAAATATTTGCAAAAAAAATGTCACCGCATTTCATTCTACATGAAGCTAAATACATATTTAATCATCAATTACATACATTTCTTTTATAATTAGAAACCTGCGCAGATTAATGCAAGTGTTCCAGCTGCACATTAACGATCCAAAGCAGTGTTTTATTATTAAATTGTATGAGTCAGTATTTCTGACATATTGTTGGCAGTGCAGAATTCAAAATGGAAAACAAAAGTCCATATAGACTGCATCTTAAATACTGACGACTTTCAATTTCAGGTTTAGTAATTTTGCAGTTAATGTGTTATTTCAATTTACTTTTTTGTTAGAACATTAAAAAATATATATACTTAGTAGAACTAGTATATTAACTGGTATATGAAGGTAATTTATTATTAAGTAGCATAATATCTACTTATAGACCAATAATTTTATTTATAATATCCCTACAATTGTAATTCATTTTTATTCTGGCATTATTTATTTTATAAATCTTGTGTCCTATTGTTCTAATAATACATTTATTATATGGATGCTATTATATGTGATGTGTATGACAGAAAACAAAATACATAGACTGTGTTTTTATGATAATAGGTGATAAATACATGTTACTGTGCCAAATCCATAAACCAACATTTCTTTACTATTGTTGCGATATAATTAATACTAATACAGACATATTGAATGAGAGGAATACAAAATAATTCTTTATAGACAGAAAACAGAAATAATTTACAAAACCAACCATAAATTTACAAAAGCAATGTCTTTCTTTGCAGTATTAACTTTTTTTTTGTTATTAGCATAAACATAATGAGCCTTTCATTGTACATACCTTGTATACATATATTGGTTAATTACATGATTAAAACAAACATTTTTAGTTATTTATCATAGTAATGTATTTGGAAGTTACATGTGTGTTTACAGTATTATTATAAGCAATTTGTATTTGTACAGTTAGTGGCAGCTTTGTAACATTTACATTATAAAGGGTAGTTTCTGGACATTTTTGTTCCTGTCATGTTTCATCACTGAGGCCTCATTTTTCACTGTAATATAAAATACTGCACATCTACGAAACTGCAAAATCCTCTATGTTTTTTGTGTTATTGTGTAAGTCATAAAGCACCACCCCCCAGCCCTGAATGTTTGTCACATGACTGTTGGTCATGTTGCTCAATTGCTCAGATGTGCTCAGAATTGTTTGCCTTTTTCAGAGAATGATTGTAGT
>NW_007577866.1:399145-402951 GCF_000690725.1 Stegastes partitus | reverse complement strand
TTTTGTTGCTCCGATGAGGCCAGCTGATGAATAATAAGTAAGCATTTTACTCCTGACCACTCCGATCGACTTTGATTCACACAGTGAATGTTTTCTGAAAGCAATTTCAAAGAGGGAATTTGGGTGGCTGTGCATCTGTATCTCTGCCATCTTGATTTTGTGTGTGTGTGTGTGTGTGTGTGTGTGTGTGTGTGTGTGTGTATGTATGTGTGTGTCTGCGTGTGTGTGTCTGTGTGTATGTATGTGTGCATGTGTGTGCGTGTGCGTGTGTGTGTCAGAGCATAAAGCAGGTGTATCGAGGTGTGATTACTGAAGGCCGGGCAGGATGCCACTGGGTTTACTCTTCCTGCTCTGCTTTAATTAAGCTTTGTCTGCATGAGCAACCTTGACCTGATCAGCTGGGAAACACACACACACACACCTACACACACATGCTCCCGCGCGCACACACACACACACACACACCTTCCTATAGCTGTGGATGGATTTTCTGCATGTGATTATATATCTTAGGACGTTTTCTTTTTCACGTCACTTCTTGGTTCAAGCCATGAAAAGTAAACTGATGATAATCTGGACGCTTTCTGATTGATTTCTGTCTGACTTTCGGTTTGTATTTTGTGTAATTCAAAATCAAAGGTGATGAATAACTGACAAATCTGCACTTTATGATCCTCTCTCTGACTAATGACCGTACACAGAAATCATTTGGATGAAGTGCAATCAGACCATTACAAATTAACCAAAGTAGATGTTCTCACCTACCGCCACTTTTCATCCTGGGTAGTAAGCAGCTCCATTTAAATCGCTGATAGTGAGGTCTGTGGATTACTCTGAAGCCCAGGGACATTATTTTTTGAAGGATATACAATCTTTTCATTTCTCGTTGCTGTAAGCACAAACCAAATTACTTTGCGACTCTATTGTAGCAGGCTGCAGGCAGAAATCTCAGAGACACTGAGCATGCAGATGTCATGTCCTTGGGAATAATCCTGGGAATCTGGGCAGATACATGCAATCATAAGGAGTTTACACTTTGTGACTACGATGCAGTTTTTTCAGCAAGGTTTTTTTTAATGTGGGTTAAACAGAAGTACAGTTTTATTTTTAATTTTCACAGGTTTTTTGTTTGTTTTTAATTTTTTTGTTGGCTAACATGATTGGGTTTTAATTCTCTGTTTTTTTTCCCATCAGTTTGCTCTTCCTTTTTAAATATACTATATATTTCCACAGAGTGTAATTCAATTTGTAAAACTACATTTTTTCTCGTTGCTTTTACTGCGGTTTTTTCTTGGTTGCTGCACTTTCTGCACATATTTCACATTAAAAGCTTCTCCTCTGCTGTCCCTCCTTTTTAATATAAAACATGTGGATGCAGGAACGACTGAGTTTCCTATGAAAAAAAAAAAAAGCAATTTAGTGTCAGTTCAGTTTTATATAGTGCCAGTTCTCAACATAAGTCATCTCAGGGCAGTTTGCAAAGTAAGGTGAAGACCTGACAATATTACATTACAGAGAGACAGCAGCTCTTTGACCACAATTGAAAGAAAGACTTGCTTTTTCCAAGATAAGATTCGGCAGAACCAGGTTCAGGGAAGGCAGTCGTCTACCTCGACTGGTTGGTGTGAGGATAAAGACAGAGAGCAGACAGAAAACGGACAAACCAGCACTGGAGAGGTTATTGAAGCCATTAATTGCAGATCAAAAATGTGTAGCTCTGGAGCCAGAGATACCTGCAGAGAGGACAAAACACAAACTAAGGCACAGAGAAGACGCAAATAGTGATATGTAATGGTTTTATATAAATGTATGGACGGTGAAAGAGAGGATAGTGGAGCAGTGCATCATGGTAATCCCCCGGCAGTCTAAATCATAGCTAAGGGAAGGCTCAGGTGATCCTGAGCAGCCCTAACTATAAGCTTTATCAAAGAGGAAAAGTCTAACCTTTAAAGTAGCGAGGGTGTCTGCCTGCCGAACCCAAACTGGGAGCTGATTCCACAACAGAAGAGCTTCATAACTGAAGGTTCTGCCTCTCATTCTACGTCTGGAGAGTCTGGAAATCACGAGTAAACCTGCAGCCTGAGAGCGAAGGGCTCTGTTGAGATAATATTGTAAGGTCTTTTCTTAGTCATTAAGGGCTTCGTATGTGAGGAGAAGGATTTTAAATTCTATTCTGGATTTTATGGGGAGCCAATAAAGGTAAGCTTCTATGAGAGAAACATGTCTCTTGCTGGTCCCGTTAGTACTCTCTCTGCAGCTTGTTGGATCAGCTTGAGGTTTTTCAGGGAGGCTTTAGGACATCCTGATAGCAACACATTACAATAGTCCAGCTTTGAAGGAATTAATCCATGGACTAGTTTTCAGCATCACTCTGAGACAGGATATTCCTAATGTACAACTTACACAATAGTAATCACCCCACAAGACTCATAAAGAAGTGTTATCTCTGGCAAGGTGTGTGCTGTTCTTGGTATGCAGTGAAGTGTGAGAAAATAAGCCTTGAGGCAGCCCTGCCTATACACTGCTATACAGTTATTGGGCAGGTATGTGTGGAGTGTGAGTGAAGGAGAGAGTGGGAGGGACGTGGCATTTTCTGCGTGCTACTCTACATTTGAATTCGAGTTAATAAGCTGCTTTACATGAAACATAATTTTAATATGTGAAGACAATGAGGTGCTCTGTGCTATCTAGAAGGGCTCCTTGAATGGGCAAATTAATGATCTCAGTGTCACAAATTATAGTACAAGTCTTTTACAAAAATGATCCAAGCTGCACAGGGTGATTTGTGTAAAATTAAAATGCTTTTATTTCATATAGCAATATGTATTAAAAACGACCAACAACCAATGTAGCTCTTCTCAAAGGTGATTGTCAACAGTTTCTTCCTTGACTCTGTTAGAGAATTACTGTCTTCTCTGCGTGTTCGTTTCTAAAGATGAGATCGGATTCAATTCGGTCTCAATCAATCAATTTAATTACACATTGAATATTGCATTACAGAGCTCTGGGTCAAACTCTCCCTGGCATCAGACAAAGCAAGACGACTCCTGTTCCCTCTGACCCTTCTTTTTACGACTCAGTCACGTGATGCATGGTCAGGTCGTAAAACAACTGATTAGGGCCCATCTTCATCACACTGAATGGTTGCATCCTTATATGGACTTCTTTTCCTCCGTCTGTTGCTTGTCCTGTGAAACCATAAAAGAAACAGACCCAAGCAACTTCTTCAAAAGAAGACATTTCATGACTATGTGCATATATGTAACTTCTTTTATATTTTAAACCTTAAGGACTATACTTCACCCATGATATAATATATTTATACACAACAGCTCATTGTTGTAAGACACTTGCTTTTCAAATGAGATCATTTTCTTCACCAACGCAAAAGGTCTTCCAAGATGGAATCATTTTAATATCATTATGCAATATTATTACACTATTATTATTTATTACTATCATTATTAGATTATATTTTTATTTGTGATGGTTTAGTGACATTTATATGTATTTCTCTGCATAAGCAACCCATAATTACCTCTTGGTCAAATTTGACCTGCAACACTACAGATGTAACTCTACTTTTTCCTCACTGGCATTAATAATAACGAATCAACTTGAAAACAAGTCAAATTTGGCCCAAAGACAATGGGTAGGTGATTGAACAAAGTAGAGACAGAGAGCAAACAACCACCATGCCACAGAGTGAGAAGATGACATTTATTTTGAAGATATATTACAACATTGATAAACATTGATAAAGGAAAAATATATTTTGTACTGTGATCCATCCATTATCTATACAC
>NW_007577866.1:385245-398664 GCF_000690725.1 Stegastes partitus | reverse complement strand
ATTGCTTTAGTTCTTGATTGCATCATCAAAATGTAACTGCATCCTTGTGCTCTCTGACATGGTTCCAGCCTGTTTTTCTACACTGACACTGGTAGTGGTGAATTAGGTAATGGTAATATGGAACAGGACAGCACCAGTTAGTTAGCAAGATTACGATTCAATGTAATTTAAATGTGAAATGTTTATCCCAGTTTTATTTTAATTTTTTTTTCACTTTCTCTCCTCCTTCTGTCAGCTGCCTGTGGTGGTATTATCAGGAACGTCACAGTCGGACGGATCGTCTCTCCTGGTTTTCCCAGCAACTACAGCAACAACCTGACCTGCCACTGGGTGCTGGAGGCCCCTGAGGGCCAGAAACTGCACATCCACTTTGAGAAGGTTGCGCTGGCTGAGGATGATGATCGGTAAGCTTTTATGTGAAGATGATTGAACATTATTTAAGGACCGTGGTGATGGAGTCACTGCATGTATACACACACACAACTATTTAAAACAGTCTATTACACTGTATACTTTATTTTGATCATTTCAACTAAACCCACAAGGTTTACAATTTTTAAATGCTGACATCCCCCAGTAGTAAAATTAAAGACACCACCACATCTAAAGAGCCCAGATTTTTTTTGCTAAATTATGTATTCCAATAGAATTCCATCATGGTTTAAAGAGACCATTTTTACATTAAATTTTAATTCAAATCCAAACAAAATGAACATTTTTGTGTCACTGTGCCCGACTAAGACTTTGCAATTTACATTTAGCAATGAAATGTTCAAGTGGCTGCATCAGATTTATAAATGTAGAGTTTGTTTTTTTTGTTTTTTGTTTTTTTTTTAATTGCCATTGTGGGGTTTTAGGCCTGCAGTAACTCTATGGAGCTTTTTTTTTTGTCATGAATGGATCCCCATTATGTTCTTGCATCTGGACAATCTGAACACACGTGCATTGAGCACAGTTGATTCTGTTCTATCAGTGGTTTCACATTGTTCCACGGATTTAGTGATGCACCAGCAAAATTAGGGAGGAAGATGGTAAACATAGTTATTGGCAATTCACAAATGCATGAAAGAAATGCATTCAATAAACAACTTTGGCACCAAATGTACACATAATACGCACAATGTATTTTGTTTTTCCCCAAACTTTAAGAGTCTGTTATTAATTATTTCCATAAAACATGATCCTGTTTTCAACACTGACAGTGATAATTCAAGATTTTGTGCAAACAATAATAAGAGAATAATCAGATCAATGTCCACAGAGTTTATTAAAGTAGTTGTGACTGATGCACTGAGTTCAGAATTTAAGCTCATTGTTTAGCTGCCAGGTGACCAGCACTCTGACAATATCACAGATACAGTTAGAAACTAGCTGGTGCACACAACAGAGTGCTGAGGAACCAGATATGCCCATCAGGAGATGGCGGAGACCATGCTAATGTACAAAGGGATCTATCAAATACATTTAAAACCTCTACTGTATTTGATTCAAAGGGTTGTTATGTTTATAAATTGTTTTCGCTGCCCCACACGAATTCACTTTAGATTTAAAGATGACACAATGATGAACTTCCATCCATCTGTTTACGATGTAGATGGTCTACAGGCACAACATGGACAGATCTCATCACAGGTTAACACAGAGCCAATCCCAATCTTCACACTCACAGACTCTCGAATGTTCCTACTTAGGCTGTGAAGGCTACAATTATGAAATAAATTAAGGTTTAGAACAAGAGGAAGTTTATCTGTTAAGAGTTGTTGATGTACAGTTGTTGGTATTTTTAGTCAAATGTGCACATAACAGTTACAGATGCTCAGAGTTTTCCTTTTGGCAGTTTGCTAAACTTGGAGTGATCAGCTGAGCAGTTGACCAAACTGCCACTGAAGCACAAGTATGGCAACGCTTTGTTTCCTATCAGCGTGTGCTGTCGTGATACGCTTGGCTTCAGCCCACCAGCATATTTAAAACCCAGAAGCTTCTTGCTGCGAGGCCACAGCACCAACCTCTGCACTCCCGTGCTGCCCACCGTTGACAAACAACCGAGAGAAATATAAAAACTGTGGAAAATGATTTAGTGGTTTTGTTGCACAGTTTTGGAATTGAGGTATGTACGCAGATATTAAATGGTCTAAACCGATGGCACTGAAAGATGTCAGAAAACGCTTGCAGGCCAGTGTAACTACTGTCTCGTGGTTCATGCCCTGTTAACTGTGATGTATTACCTTCGTCTTTACTTGTGAACAGTCCTTCACTCCTGTTCAATGTGCAGGCCTCTTGAGCTTCATACCTTCTGGTTTGTCTCTGTAGAAACATTGCCTCTGAGGACTCTGCAGGATAACAACTGGCTGTCAGTGCAGTGCATAGCAGTGACAGCAGAGTGTCATTTTAGCAGCATGGGGCTCTCATTACAGAGGACTGAAAAGAGGAGCCACAGGGGGCAAATTAGCTGAATAATTCATTTTGTCTTCCAGCCAATAGCTGCTCCGGGCTGCTCTTACACTCCCGCTACAAATGTAGACCTCACAGATATGAAGAGACATCTGGACAGTTCTGAGGAAAGTGAGAAGATCAGAGAGAAGTGATGATGTGGAGAGGATAGAGAATTGGCAGGAGTGTAAAAGGTATTAGTGTAATGAGCCGAGGTCTGTTGGCTTGTTAAACACCATCTGCTTTTTTTTTTTTTTTTTTTGGTAATTCTGTACATACCACTTCAGTGACTTTGGTATTGTGGGCTTCAAGCTTGATCAGATAAACTCTACAGAAGTATACCAAAATCATCAGCATGTGTTTGATGGATTAGTGGCTCCACCAACAGATGCACCAATTTACTACTGGCAGGACATAATATTTAGTTGATTTTTTGTTTGTTTGTTTTTGTAGTGTTTCTAAAATGGGTTCAAGTGGTGCAAATACAACAAAATAATCTGAGCTGAAACAACCACTTTAACTGCATCTTTGGATATATATTAGCTCTTTATATGGTCGTGGTCTAGTGACTGTTTCTTAATAAATCAAAAGGATAAAACATGAAGTCATACGGGCTGACTGATGACTCATGTCTGGACAATTTTGGTGCCTTTTCTGGTGAGATAAAAACCTCACAAAGACTGAACTCATCATGAGCATTATACTACACTACACTACTAATATACTATAGCTTAATGTTGTATGTCAGTTATAGTGATAGAAACGTAAATAAAAATCTTTTTTCCATTTCGTGAACATTAATGTTTTTCATTATTGCTTCTGCTTGGTGTTCATGTCACAAACAAACTGCACCAAGGCAGGCTTATTTGGAAGCATAGAGCACAGGTAGAGGTAGTAGGGACATGTCTGTCTGGATTGTCCCTTGCAGTAATTTCCATTAAAAAAAAAATAAAGGTAACGGGATGTACATGTAGGCTAAGTGAAGAATACATCATCCTAATACTAACAGCTCCACTTACAAACATACAGGACAAATTGCATCTCAGATTGATTCAACAAGGAACGACGCATTTGATTCTCAATACAGAATAGTCCCATATTAACAAAGCAAAAATGTTGTATTTCCTCTATTGGCTGAACTGCACAGCTCACACATTGTAAATGGACTGCACTTATATAGCGCTTTTCTACCTTTGCGGCACTCAAAGCGCTTTACAATGTTTCTCATTCACCCATTCACACACACATTCATACACCAATGGCGACGGAGCTGCCATGCAAGGCGCTAGCCTGCCATTGAGAGCAACTTTGGGTTCAGTGTCTTGCCCAAGGACACTTCGACTGTGGAGGGGGCGGTGATCGAACCACCAACCTTATGGTCAGAGGACAACTGTTCTACCACCTGAGTTCATTGTGACACTGTAACGCAAGAAATCTGAGCCTTATCATCACTCAGTGTAAGTAATCAGTAATAAACTGAGAAGCTTTTGGCCATGTTGATTTAAACTGAACTCTGCTGGTTACCTAATGTCAGCAGCCTTTTGACAGTGGAAAATGTCAGCTGAAGTTAGTTAACCATGCAGTTGCTGCAGGAATAAAATAAAGTGGTTGGATATAGCATATTTTCATTTGAATGTCAGTCTAAAAATTCATTAAAATGTCACCATTAATAAGTTATTTTGCATGCAGCAAGCTAGAGTCACCCCTGAGATTGAAGCATTTGTCGAAGATCCCTGATTCAACTCAGATTTTTGAGTCAAGCATTCATTTATCCACATGACAACATGTGGTGCGCTCGTGGTTAAAGCTTAAACCTGAGGAAGAGTGATGCTCTAGTTACCTGCTGAGCCATCTTAAAGCAGCATGGCCTTGTGGGTGGTGAGCTGTTGTGTTCCAATATATTTTACACTCATTGTATTCATCACACAAAATGCTTTTCAACACACCTGTGGGAGAAACAAGACTGCTCACCACTTCAGAGAACTAGAGCGAAAAGGAAGAACATTTTCCCTTCATTCAGTTCAGTTGTGTCAGTGTGAATAGAAGCACATGAAATAAATGCAAATATAGACTTTATTTTGACACCAAGGCTCAGTTACACGTTCTTTCTTTCTACCTGAGAAGAATACTTAAGCGCAAAGAAGGACGAGATCAATGCAGACCTGCATAGGAAACCATAAAGGAACGGAGCCACAAGTGAAGGGCTGTGACATTCAGAGGATTAACATCGAGTCTGACTACTTCAATAAACCTCCCAAACTCAGATGCCAATACACGGTGAAGCTAGGTCTGACACCTTCTTTCAGTGTGCTAATGGTAGTAAATGGGTTACTTAAGGATAAAGCTGTTATTTACTTTAAGTTGGGTTGTATTCCCATAGTAGGAGCACTCATTCCTATCTGTAAAAGTAACATTGTGCTCATCCAGTTTATTGAGAACACTGTCAGACAGGTTTTAAACAGACCTGTTTGGCAGACACTTTAGTCTAAAGCTACGAGGTTCACTCCAAGCCACAGTACAACAAGAAGAATCCTTTGAGAAGACGTACCACAACACTCCACTTCACACAAGTGCTACAAAGCTTGCAGGTGTTTTAACATCTAAGTACCTAGAAAATGTCATTTTTGTAAAGAAAAGGCTAAAGTAGAATTGTGAGATACACTATATTGCCGAAAGTATTCACTCACCCATCCAAATAACCAAAACCAGATGTTCCAGTCACTTCAATGGCCACAGGTGTATAAAGTCAAGCACCAAGGCATGCAGACTGTTTCTACACACATTTGTGAAAGAATGGGTCGCTCTCAGGAGCTCAGTGAATTCCAGCATGGTACTGTGATATGATGCCACCTGTGCAACAAGTCCTGTTGTGAAATTTCCTTGATCCTAAATATTCCACAGTCTACTGTCACTGGTATTATAACAAAGTGGAAACGATTGGGAACAACAGCAACTCAGCCATGAAGTGGTAGGCCATGTAAACTGATGGAGCGGGGTCGGCGGATGCTGAGGCACATACGGCGCAGAGGTCGCCAACTTTCTGCAGAGTCAATCACTAAAGACCTCCAAACTTCATGTGGCCTTCAGATTAGCTCAAGAACAGTGCGCAGAGAGCTTCATGGAATGGGTTTTAATAATGGGTTACAATTATTAAGCCATTAATCACCAAGTGCAATGCAAAGTGTTGGATGCAGTAGTGGAAAGCATGCCAGCACTGGACTCCAGAGCGGTAGAGACACGTTCTCTGAAGTGACAAATCACGCTTCTCCATCTGGCAATGTGATGGACGAGTCTGGGTTTGGCAGCTGCCAGGAGAACGGTACTTGTCTGACTGCATTGTGCCAAGTGTGAAGTTTGGTGGAGGCGGGATTATGGTGTGGGGTTATTTTTCAGGAACTGGGCTTGGTCCCTTAGTTCCAGTGAAAGGAACTCTGAATGCTTCAGCATGACAAGAGATTTTGGACAATTCCACACTCTCAACTTTGTGGGAACAGTTTGGAGATGGCCCCTTCCTCTTCCAGCATGAAGGTGTACCAGTGCACAAAGCAAGGTCCATAAAGACATGGATGGCAGAGTCTGGTGTGGATGAACTTGACTGGCCTGCACAGAGTCCTGACCTCAACCCCATAGAACACCTTTGAGATGAATTAGAGCGGAGACTGAGAGTCAGGCCTTCTCGTCCAACATCAGTGTGTGACCTCACAAATGCACTTCTGGAAGAATGGTGAATAATTCCCATAAACACACTCCTAAACCTTGTGGACAGCCTTCCCAGAAGAGTTGAAGCTGTTACAGCTGCAAAGGGTGGACCGACGTCATATTAAACCCTATGGATTAGGAATGGGATGTCAATTAAGCTCATATGTGAGTCAAGGCAGGTGAGCAAATACCTTTGGCAATATAGTGTACTAAGTACTTTTGGGAGAGAAAGGACTTCAACGGCAGAAATGTATTTTGCTGACTGAATCAAATTTGGTTAATGCACCTTTGAGAGAGCTGTGACTAAGATGCTGGGACTAGTTAGTGTTCATTTGTAGATCATAGTAAAGAAGGCTGCCTGTAGACCTGGATGAGGGGAATTCAAGCAGCTGAAGGTGGCTTTAGTAACCAATATGAGATACCAGTGAGGCACGCTGAGACCTGTGCTGAGATTGTTGGCTTGTCTAGTGGAAAGGAAAGATGAAGCTGGGTGTCATGAGCATAGCAGTGGTAAGACAAACCTCAACATCAGTCAACATTTTGTGACAGAGAAAACAAATTAATCTGTATTTTTTTAAATTGCACTGTCTGCTGTAATTAGACATCAGTTACACAGTTCAAACACCAGTTTCCTGTTTTAAATATGCACCTACCATAGTCGGAATCGAAACCTCAGTTAGCTATTGTGTAGTTACTCCATAAAAATAACCTAAAATTGGAGCAGTTAATGGACACGTTAAACCAAACACAAACAGGCCACCTGTTTGTCTGCAAGATTACGAAAAACCACAAAGCTGAATTTCATTTAACCCGACTGGAGAGGTGAAGCATGAGCTCAGAAAGAACCTCTTCAATGCTGGTGCACATCTGGACAACAGGACTGCAATCTGAACTGATTATATCATGTGTCAGTACTGTATTTTGTTTAAACAGAACTGCAGGTTATGGGATGCTTTTCCCAGGATCTAGTAGGCTAACATGAAAAGGCTAAACAAGTACTAACTATCAATTATATGACTTAACATTGTCCTTAAAAGCTGCACGTATTCTGCCACACAAAAAAAGCAACAGTGGGACTCATCTAGAGCTGGGCAAGCCCATATTATCTCTGCTTTCTTCTTCTATCAACACCTGAAAAAAACATCTGGCTCTTTAGCTCCCAGGTGCTCATCTATGTTCAGGAGCAAGTTACTAACCCTTTTTTTTTTCTGTTTGGTGGTTGGTTGGTGGTGTACAATAGGTTTTCAGAGCTTTTTGAAACCAGCTGTGTGCTGCTGAAAACAAGGTTAACGAGAACAGAGCTTGCTGGAAATCCAAAACAAGGAGTGAGAAGAGGCAAAATAGCTCAGTAGAGCTGCAGAGTTGCTGATAATTCCCTGCAGGTTCAATCAGTATCCGCAATTCCTTTTTCATTACTTGTATGTAGTTATTTGATGAATTGGTAATACAAAAAAAAAAGACATGAGTTCAGCTTTAATATAAAAAATACAGCTCTCTACACATAGATTTATACATACAAGAATCAAGTACAGTCTTTTAAATTCTAAAGTAGCCCAGGTATTGATTTCATGGCCAGTGGGAGCCCTGCTAAATGAGTTTTTGTTCCCTCTTTTCCAGGCTGCTGATCAAGAATGGTAACAGCATCGATGCAGCTGTGCTTTATGATTCATATGAGGTGGAATATCTGCCTAATGAAGGTCTCCTCAGCACATCCAGGCATCTCTTCATTGAGCTGACTACAGATGCTACAGGCACATCCACAGGCATTGCCATCAGATACCAAGGTAAGCACAAGAGCCACGGATAGCAGAAGCACAGGATGGTCATGTGGATTCCTGCGTGATGTCACAAACTACAAAAATAAATGTGGTGAAAACACGGCAGCAAACACATCAGAAAGTGTTCATGCTAAAAGTATCGTGTAAAAAGCTGCACGCTCACTAATTGCTTCAGACTCAGAGCAGTGTAAGATCAGTCTGAAACTTAGGCCTGCTGTGGATCCTAAGTGAATAATCAATTTAGACCTTCAACAGTATGGTGTAAAAGTTTACTGCAGAGTGAATGGATGCTAAACTGCTAAATGGAGGAAATTCAGGTACTCAAGACTGATAAGCATGAGCTGCATGAAAGCTCTTTTTAAACGAGAACAGAGAAGAGGTTGGTGGAGGGGACTTGAAGACTGATAGAAAACTTTATAGCAGTTAAGCAAAAAGGTGGAAGAGTAGTCGGGTGTGTTATCATTTTCATTATCCCTTAAAACAAAATAATATGGAAATAAGACAGGCTGCGGTAATTACACTTTCAGAAGCAGCTGAATATCTAATTGTGAAATTTAACCACTACTAAATATTTATTGTTGAAATATAAATACAGTTTAATTTCTAAAATTATTATTTTACTTGGAAAAACATTAATCTGATTACACTGTGAAATACGAAGAGCAGAGCGTGATCTGAATTCAGACCTACATCTAGTTGAAAACTCTTAAAGCTAAAAAGCACACCATTGAGCTCCAAATAGTATGTTAAATGTCTTCGATGTTAAACTGTATGCTGTGCATTATTGCTTGATGTGGGCTAAGACAGAGAAGCATTTTGCAATGGATGACGGAAAAAGTTCTATTTACTGACAAATCCCAGTATAGGTTAGTAGCAGCAACAGAAGAGGGTATGAAAGGTGTCCAACAGGAGAGACAACGAGACATGCTGCTGGGAATATTCAAGTCTGGAGGAGTTTGTTACTCTGGAGTTGGACACCTACAGCAAGGAGAAGCAGCTACGCTCCATCCCCTGGGTTGCATTTTTGTAGAGAAGGATTCATACGGAGCCCAAACACACCTCAAAGCTTTGACTTGAAGACCAAAGACGACCAAGGAATGGTGTCTGTCATTGGCTTTCCTCCACAGTCACCTGAACTCAACCCCGCAAAACATTCATGGTCCATTTAAGCCCTTTTCAGACACGGAATATGTAATTCTGCTGGCTCCACCGTCTGTTAAAGTGGTGGTTCTGTCATTCAAACACAGGTCACCTTTATGTAAATGTTCCTCATTCAGACATACCTGCCACAGACAGAGTCACGGCAGGCGTGCAATATTTGTCGTACATGCCAGATTGGACAGTACATCAAGTGATGTGTAATACATAATAATACACTAAAACAAAAGACTACATCTAAACAAATAACATTTTTTTTAGCAGAAAAATTCTGTCCTTGTGTGATGACAATCTAACAACTAATTTATCAACAGTAAAATTAAAATGTCCCTACAGACGCAATGGAGCTCAGACTCAGCTTAAGGATGACTGCTATGTAACAAATGATTTAACTGCAGCTGATAATCTGTGACTGCATGACAGCTCATCAGTCTAATCTAAAAAAAAAAAGAAAGTACACAGTGTGACTTGATCTAAGATTCTGATCTAACTTAATTCATATTATAAATATTCAGAGATGTTACTGCTGTTGTGCATAAATGTGTGCAACTCTTTGGACACACATCGATCCTACTGCTGTCCAATGCTGCAGGTATTTCATAAACTCAGTAGAACTCATCCTACACGAATCAAATCAGATCAGATCAGGTTTATTGTCATTTTGCTGTACATACACAGTAGAACAGGCAAGATGAGAGAGCGTTTCTTCACTTAAGTTCCGCGGAATTCACATCTGGGAGAGGCAAGACACTAAACGTTCACTCTCGCGTCTCCTGAAGGGGGCGCTGCGTCCGTGCGCGCCATCACGTTGACATGGTGAACCTCTTCAGGTCCTGGTAGGTCTTCAGGGACACAAAGAGACACACATGGTGGTGTGACAATGGTGAAGACGCAGATGCTGCCCAGAGCTAGCTGTCTGTCTGTCCGCCCGGAATAATGTTGTAACATCCAGCTGTATGTATGTTGTCATGGAGCCATGTTTCTGTTAAAGCAAACACAAAGTAGTCCCTCCACTCTCTGAGGGTTTCTCTCAGCAAATGTAGCTCGTCCAGCTTGTTGTGGAGGGAGCGGACATTGGAGAGTAGCAGCGACAGTCCTGCTGGTCTGGAGGGGTTAGCCTTTAGCCTTTAGCCTTTAGCCTTTCATGGATCCTCTCTTCCTCCTTTGTTTACATACGTACCGTTTTCCTTTTCTCTCGGGTAGCTGCCAGTGTAGTCTCCGATCAGACTCCGTGTTGGTGTAGTATGTCCAAATTACAACCGATCGCCGAAATTTCAGCGCCGTTCACTGTCCTAACGCTCAGCAAAATCTCCCGGCCACAAGTTTTGCGGAATGAATGTCTGGGATAGACAAGACACTCAAAACGTTCACTTTCGTTGTCTCCTGGAGCGGCCGCTGTGTCTATGCGTGCCGCCATCACCATGGCAACGCTAGAAGCAACAAACTTAACCTCTGCTCTTGTTTTATCAAAACCTGGATTGCAATCATGATTGATGAGTCTCTTTAATCTGACCTGTGACAGACCCTGTCTTCATCACAGTACCGTTTACTTTTTAGAACTTCTGTGTTTGTGTTTATGTGCAAAGTTGTCGGGCAAAGTGAAGGAGAAGGTGTTCTGTGATTTATGCAGAAAACTGTGTCTGTTTCTCCCTGTGATGTTTTTGGACCTATATTGGTGCTGTAATGTGAAAAAAAACATCCCCAACATCACTTCACACAACTTCAAAGAACCGCATGCAGTTCAGTTTCAAGGGCTGCAGAAATGTTACTTGGTCCAACCTAGTTAGATTGCCAGGAAAGTTACCAGAGTTCTCATCCAGACATGATACCGACAGGTTCAGATCCCGTCAGATGATGGGAAGAAGTGCGTGACTGAAACACGAAACATTTTTCAACATGGCAGGAAGCTGTTTGGAACTCTCTTTTTCTCTCTTTGAAGCTTTTTGCTGGGATACCATGGGTTATCAGGTCAGAACAAACATGTGGAGTCCATGCAGCTCGAGTGCTGCTGTCAGTAAAGCATGATATCCTGAAATTCACTGACTGAAAGATTTAACATTTTACTCACAGCTGTTCCAGCAGCTTCTAATTCATTGCAGACCTGCTTTTTGGTGATTCTTGATTGATGTATGACCATCCAGACAAATTGTCTCTCAGCAGCAGGTGATAGCTTGTGTTTTTTCCAGATCACCACTGACTCAACTGTATTTATTTTATTTTTCCTTTATTTAACCAGGTAGGTTAATTGAGAACAGATTCTCATTTACAACAACGACCTGGCCAAGAGGCAGCACAGAGCAGAAAATACAATACATCCATAAAAAACAGTACACGAACAAAACGTATCAATAAAAGGTTTTGAAGATAAAATACACTACAAGCCGGTACAGGACTCGGTAAATAGTTGCTTCAGCATATTTTTAAAATAAGATAAAGCTATAAAGACACTTAGTTTGAGTGTTTTTTGTAAGTGGTTCCAGTCGAGGGCTGCAGAAAACTGAAATGAATAGTGGCCAAAGACAGCGCAGGCTTTGGGGATGAGGAGGTGGATGAGGTTGCTGTTGCGAAGTGAGTGGCTGATGTGACAGGTGATGAGTAGTGAACGTAGGTATGCCGGAGTTTGACCTATGATAGTTTTATAAATGAACAAATACCAATGGGTTTGCCTGTGGGAGTGAAGAGAGGGTTAACCAGGCTGTACAGAGTGCAGTGGTGAGTCGTTGAGGGGGCACCAGTGACAAAACGGATGGCCGTGTGGTAGATAGTGTCCAGTTTATGGAGGAGGGATTTGGATGTGGATCTATAAAGTATGTCACCGTAGTCAAAAATCGGAAGTACTGCCATTTTGACCAGGAGGTGTTTAACTGTACCTTGCACTTTACAAACAATTGTTTGCACAGATGACTGTTGGATCCGTGGCTGCTCTGAAATGGCTGCAAGTGACTTTCCTGACTTATTCAAGTCAATGATTGATTTTTTTAGATCTGTGTTGAGCTCCTTAGACTTTCCTGTTGTAGTGTTTGTTGCCCAGTGTATCAAATGGGCCCTATTTAAATTTGCACAGAGATCAACTGCTGAAGTCAATCTTAATCACTCATGAAAATCTTGGAGGAAATGATGCCATTAAACATGACTTTCTTTCAACCCTAATATCTGTTCAATAGAAATTGTCAGATGCAGAAGAGAGAAAAAAAAAAAAACGTCTCTAATATACTTCTTAGATAATGAAAAGAAATGTTTCTCTTAAATTACTGCCTGGGTAGAGTTCTAGCAACAGATACATGAGTGGGTTGCTGCATCAAAGTATCTCCATTACTGATTTTTTTTTTCCTTTTCATGTCCCTTGCTTGTGCAATCCTATTTAATGGAGTGCATTCCACCTATAATTCATAAAGGCGCTGCATACTTCTTGGTTCTCTGGTGGTGTAGAATAGGTCTGTTGGGACACAATATTAGCTTGCAGCTTCCACCAGCATAAGCTAAGCCTACTGTATATGTTAGAGTCTGTGATGCATTTTACAGTACATTTCAAGCACTGTTGTCAGGGATTCATCTCTTGGTGCGGGTGAGATATCACTGAGCTTCTCTTATCTTTTGCTCCTACATTTGTCTTAGCACTTACCATCAGATAGGCGGCTCGTTTCTGGTCCACAAGGAGTACTTGGAAATACAATCAGTGAAATCTGCTTAGGCTCCCGCTTCACTGCTACAAATGGGATTAAGTCCAAAGGGAGCAGCCATGCACATTTCTAACGGACCTCATTAACATGCCATTAACAGAGTATAATCCTGTTCAGCTCGTCATTAACAAATGTGATGGTCTCCCCTTTATCCTGACCATTCCCATCATGGAAAACAGATAACCTCTTCATGATAATGGGCAATTGTAATTCTGGTAGGATTTTTTTTCTTCTTCTTTCTGTCTTCAAAATGCACAGTTTGCACTTCTGGACTTCCTAAGGTCCCATATTTTACCCCCTTTCAGCAAAAAAAAAAAAAAGCATAAAACGTCACGACTCAAAAATGTATCTTTCAATTTTTCAGCTCAAATTACTACAAAGATGGTTGATTTAACCGTGACTGTTTAACCTTGATTAGCCCTCTTCTGAACGAGCCGTTTTAGTGTCTGTTTAGCTGTCCATGCCCCTACAGGAAGAAAGGCTCTCGCTTCATCTGTGATGGACACAGCGTACTAAAACGGTTGACCACATGACGGCTGACACTGACTTAAATGAGCGTGCTAGACCAAGCTGTTCTATCATTCCTAACAGTCTCTCTGAAAATTGTTGTTTTTAACTCATGCGTGTGGTGATTTGGTCAGACAGCGTTGCAGTAATAGAATCAATAATTTAGC
>NW_007577866.1:303844-383415 GCF_000690725.1 Stegastes partitus | reverse complement strand
GTGGTACTCAAGGTGATTTACAATGTGTTTCTCATTCACCCATTCACACACACATTCACACACCAATGACAACAGAGCAATGTCTTGCCCAAGGAAACTGGATGAAACCACCAGCCTTGCGATTAGAGGACAACCCACTCGACCACCTGAGCCACAGCCGCACATGTTTACAATATTAAATGTCAGCACTGTGTCTGGTTTTAAATTTAAACGGTAAATTGTGGGGCGACCATGTGAGGTGGTGCTCTGCTCCCTGATTTCTCCCTCTTTTCAGTAACCTTAATAATATCCTCCTGTAGTATGTGATGTGCCATTGTTTTTCAATCTGGTAGCATGTAATGAATGAGATTAGAGAAAAGAATGTATCCTTTAGTAAGGAAGACAATGTGATTAAAAAAACAACTGTTGGGATAATAACACTCGTGTAGTCTGAGCCTGGCCTTTGGAGCTGTATTCCTTATAGAGTCTGTAGTTTCACAGCACTGTGCTGGGTCCTAAAACTGAAGACACAACAATTCCACAATGAAAGCTCACCGTCTTGTTTTGCCACAGCTCTGAACTGTACATGTTCTGCATATGTAGCTGTAAAAAGATATATTTTGTGGCACATTCACTCACCAAACGTCTGCATAGGTTCAGTGTTTAGTTTAGCCACAGAGTTAGTTTAGTGTTTGCATATTAACCTTCACATGAGCTTTGCAGGTATGAGTTAGTTCTTGGGATATTGAAATAAATGAGCCTGTACTGGTCTTATACTGACTGGAATAATAAAATTGAGTGAAATATCCATCCATCCATCCATTATCTATACACCGCTTAATCCTCATTAGGATCGCGGGGGGGCTGGAGCCTTGAGTAAAACATCTAGATTTAATATTACATTTTTTCCTTAGCTGTACCAGGTTGACTAAATTAACTGTAACATTTTCTTGTTATTATCGTACCTCCAATAAAACCTTAAAATGAATCTGATAATTAGCTCATTGTTTCCCAGCACAATTTCAAGAAGAAAAAAAAAATCATAACTAAGTGGATTATGAAAACATTTTATGGACCATAGATTAAAATGCTAACTCAACTGGTAAACATAGCTTCTCACTTGTGAGTCCTTTCCACCACTGAAACTATCTTTGTACCATAACTTGCATCTCCTCTCTGCAGCTTTCGCAGCAGGCCACTGCTACGAACCCTTCGTGAAGTACGGTAACCTGACCAGCAGCGACAACACTTGGGCGGTAGGAGCTGTGGTGGAGTTTGCCTGCGACCCTGGCTATACTCTGGAACAGGGATCTGTCACCATTGAATGCATGGACCCCAACAATCCTCAGTGGAATGAAACAGAGCCTGCGTGCAGAGGTTTGTATGTCTGCTTAAAAGATATGCTTTTTAGGCTCAGCTCTAGTTGCTATGAGGTGTAGCATGAATTTTAATTATACCCTTTAGTCCCCTTCAGGTACAGGTCATCTTCCATCTCTGTTGTCATTTTGCATCTCTTTGTGGCCATTCAGATGTTTTTTTTGTGGTTTTGTGTCACTTTATGTTCATTTTACTCCTGTTTTTTATTGGTTCACCTCAGTTTGTAGTTGTTTTGCATCAATTGACCTTCGATCTTTTGATTTGATCTGGGCAAGATTCTTTTGCATGCTTTAGTTGCATTCATTATTTGAGGACATGTCTACATTTTGCAAAACGAGCCATCATTTGTTTACAACTAAAAACATCAGAAGTGTATAAGCAGTTTGACAACTTACTTTGTTCGACTTCTGATTAAATGCACTGTGCACCTCATCTACATTGTGTATGTGTGTGTGTGTGTGTGTGTGTGTTTCAGCTGTGTGCAGTGGTGAGATCACAGACTCAGCTGGGGTGGTGCTCTCTCCCAACTGGCCTGAAGCCTACGATAAAGGCCAGGATTGTATCTGGGGGATCCACGTCGAGGAGGACAAGAGGATCATGCTGGACATTCAAGTGTACGTATCCACCTTCCCCATTGGCAGTTTGATCTCCCTCCTGTCCCTTTTTCCTTTTAACACGCATGAAACCACATTGCCACGGACCCTTTTCTTGGCCACTTTGAATCTAAACATCACAAAACCCGCTTCATCTCCTGAGCTGATACGTAAATCACTCCCCGTCTTCAAACACCCCCATAGAAGCAGTCTGAAGATTACAAAGAGCTACCTCACCATGACTGGTAAAACACATTAAAAACACAACACGCTGCTAATGAAAGAGCGCTCAGCTTGTGAATGAGATGCGTAAGTGCCACACAGACAAAGGTTAATTAGGTGCAGCGGAGAAAACTAATTATATCAGGGTGGATTTGTTTGGGAGCCCCCACCACTGTTCCCACTCCACCCCACCCCTCTCTGTTGTAATGGCTGCTGTGTGGAGTAAGTGTACAGCTTGGGAGTGTGTGTTTTCAGTGATTGTGGTGCCAAGGTGAAGACACAGAACAACACACCCTGCCGTGTCAGAGCCCGATAAGTCAGTCAGCCGTAGAAAATCATTTGCCATTTGCAAGCAAATTAAGGAGGACTCATTTGCATACGTTGCATCTTAAGCTCTGTTTTTTTTTGTATCTTTGTCTCTCTCTCTGAACAGCACCTGTGCCGGTGTTGTACTTTGAAAGCACTGATTAATGGCTTCCTCTGGTTTTTCAAAGGAAGTCTGCCAACATAAGTAATTGCTGCTGTTTATTTAGCAGAGCAAGTGATGTCAGGAGAAGTGAAGGTACCCTAGTGTAAGTGTAAGTATAGAACTGAATGAGAAGAAACATGGGCTGTCATGGTGGTTCCTGTAAGTTGTGAGTTGGAGCAGCCCGGATCGGCTTGTTCCAGCACATCTTCTAACACCTTGTCACCTGTTCATGGTTTGTGCCTAATCGGACCACCACAAGCACCCCATGAGACTTGCTGTTTTGGAGATGTTCCAAATGAGTTGTTTAGGTACAGTAGTTTGACCTTTGTTAAACTTGTTTAGGCCTTTAGACCTGTGCTTTTCTCCCATATCCAACATGTTACTATGGGAATCAACTGTTTACTTGTAGTCTAACATATCCCGTACCTTGAAATGCACTGTTGTTGCAAGATAATCACTGTCATTGAATGTGAATAACTATAAGGGATCATAAACTTATGTGTCTATGCATGTGCTAACCAGTGCCCTCTACACAGTGGGTTGCACAACTGTTTTACCACCCAAGAGTGGATTTAGATTTTTGTCCTTTAGCCTGCCATGAAAGCACAGATATGCATGACACTGTTCAGTTGCTTGTTTGTTTGAGAGGAGTTGGTGATGGCATGCTCATGGCAGAAGTGCTGGTTGAGCCTTAAATGCCAGAGAAGATAAATGATTTACAGTGCAGTGAAGAAGTATTTGCTCCCCCACAGATTTTATTTCATAATTCACGCTCCAAATGAGGATGTTGCGTTTGCAGATTTTTAAACAACTTGCCTTGTTGTGAACCTCTGGGAGCTGCAGCAAACTGAAAACTCACCGATGATCTTTAGCATTGTCAGCTATTCAGTCTAGTCTATCTGCCATTCAGATATCATGCCGTCCTGAACTGAGCGAGTCCTTGTTAGCCAGCTTTGCCAGCTTGCTCACCTAACGTTAGCTCCTTGATTGGACAGGATTCAGCTGTGGATATGACATGTTCACTAAACAAATTGACTCTTTTAAGTGTACTGTGGCTATTATCAGTGCTGCCAACTCCAGTGGTTTGTGTCCACTGGATCCATAATGTCTATGCTTCCTAGTTATTGTCATGTAAACAATCATGCAATGCATTCTAACAGCAGCACATTGCATTGTGAGAGATGTGGCGTCACGTTTCCCGCTCCTCATGTGAGTAAAGTTGAGTTCTAGGTTTTTTTTAATGCAAATCAGGGGTGTCCATTTGCTCTTGAAACTCCCAAAAAACGTTTAAAGTAACAATTGTTGATGTGAAAAGAAGAGACTCAGCAACTGCATGCCTAAAGTGTTTTGAGAAAGACTTTTTGGCAAAATTTTATTCAGAATATTATTGAATGTGTCTAAGCAAGGTGCCACGCTCGTCTGGTTTGAAATCCAGGAGGAGCAGACAGCCTACGAGCGAGGAGTTCATCCAATCAGATGCCGCCTGTGTGCACGGCTGTAGTCTGTATTGGCTTCCTGTTGGAGAGCGCCTGTCAGTCATCTGTCATAACATTGCCTTTTCATACGCCCATCAAGTGTCCAAATCCTGGAGAGCGGCGCGACCCCTCACATCTAAAAACATCCCTGTGGACACGTACCACGAGACTCATGCAACTGATGCTTTTCACATGCTCTCACGCCACACATCTATTTCCTTATGCAGTGAAAAACAAATTCATAATTGATAAGTGATTTTGTGAAAAGAGGACACTGACGAAGCACGGACAGACCAGACTGAGCAGGCAGCACCGAGCAGCAAAAGTTATTCCCAGCACAAAATCTTTTCTATCATCCATCCATCCATTATCTATACACCGCTTTGTCCTCTGTGGGGTCGCGGGGGGAGCTGGAGTCTATCCCAGCTGACTTAAGGTGAAGGCAGGGTACATCCTGGACAGGTCACCAGTCTATCTCAGGGTCACATTGAATCAATCAGCCAAACACACTCACATTCACCCCTACGGACAATTTAGAATCACCAATTAACCTCAGCATGTCTTTGGAATGTGGGAGGAAGCCGGAGCGCCTGGTGAGAACCCACGCACGAGAACATGCAAACACAGAAAGATCCCAGGGTAGGAATCAAACCCGGGACCATGACGCTCTCTTGTCACGATGCAAATAATATAAATAAGAGTTGGTAGAATTTGTAAAAAATAAGACTCTGTAAGCATGAACACAGTTATCATCACAGTTTAACCCTATTCAGGACTTTGATGTTGCCAACCGTAGAAGGTCTTGCCCCAAGAAGGAATATGTGCAAAATATTTGTTGGTGTTCATTATAGACTTTTACACTATGTTGAATACATTTTCTAATATGTTGACGTATTTTTGGTTCCAAGTGCATAACAAATGTCCCTCTTTTGATATATATATATAAAAAAAATCTTCAAAAATAAATAAACAATACCTGTCACTTAAACCAAATGGCCTGGGGTGCAAAAGAACCCATAAGCAAACCAATTTTTTGATTTATGATCTAGAGACTTTAAGTAGCCTATAGCTTGATGTTTTGGTAGGATAATTAAACATCCATTTTTATAATAGAAAGAGTCTTTTCCTTCTTCTCTTTTCTGTGCACATTGCTCCTGTTTCTTGGTGCATTTATGCGACAAACTGTCATTCGATGCATTAGCAGGAAATTGTCAGCAGTAATGAGAATCACATCAAGATACAAAGCAAAACAAACAACAGAAACACTGCTCCATAGTGCGACTAGCGGTTGAAAACTCCCCAGGGGGCCTTTAATATTCTCTCAAAAAAAGGCAGTAAGGTTGAAACTATAGCTCCATATAAATTAAATGTGATTTAAGATGGGGTTAGCAACAATTTACCACTTTTGTTGGATTGTTAAAAATGTCAGTGTCAGACACCATATTGAAACTAAAGCTACACCTGTGAAGTATTTGTTTTGTACAATCATGAAGTCAACATTTAAATTCTAATTGCCCTCTAAGCAAGTCTCCAAAAACAAAAAAAGAATTAAAGTGTTATGATGTTCACTGTTTTTTTGTAGTATGTCATAAATGCTGCAGCCTTTTGTTTGTGGGGATTTAAATTTAAAGTCTTGTTCTCTGTTTGGATAAATGTGTACCAGGATAAGCTGCAAAAATTCTGCAGCTCTAAATTTCAGGTGTCAACACATACTATGGTCCAGATTTCCAGAGAGTGCTCATGGGAATAGACCAAAACAGAGATTTCCATGGAGGAAAGCCTTCTAATCTAGCACAAAGCCTCCTCACTGTCTGAGCATATGCCTAGCAGGTGTCAGAGCATTTATACGAAGCTTATCAATAGCAGCTGTTCTCCCTGTGGTTCTCGGGGTTAGACGGTGTACAGAGATATATGAGGCCTTTAACAAGGTCCCTTGATATTGGTTCCTCACATTGCACAGACACCTGTGCCCACGTGCACATATACATATCTCCAGCTCCATCTGTTTAATGGCAGGGGGGACATTATCACCAGGGTGTAGCCAATGACTTTTATGGATGGCCTTCAAATGAAAGAAGAGGGAGTGAAAGATGTGATTAAACTGAACGTGAGGGATGTAAAATGATTGAAACCACTGTCTCTCCAGTGTAATGCAGACCATTGCCTCTGAGTAGAAATGAAAAACCAAGCTGTTTTAAATGACAGGAACTGCTAAAGTGGTAATTGGTTTGCATTATTAAAGGTCCCGTATTGTGCCCCCTTTTTTTTTTTTTTTAGCAAATTAGTGAAAGATTTTCAGACATCTTTCAGATTTGTAGCTCAAAATACTGCAAAGATATCAAATATCATATCACCATGACTGTGTAAAGCCTGGTACTAACCCTGTTCTAAATGGGCTGTTTCAGTGTCTGATTCTTTAAATACATCTGAGCTGCTGCTGTCTCCGCCCCCTTCAGGATGAAACCCCTCTGCGACTATGACTGAATTAACCGCACAGCAGCCGACACAGGCATGAATAAGCTTTTGAGAACAGGACTTTGTAATCGCTTTTGCCTTTCTTTTTGAATCATCATTTCACATGGCAATATCACCAAACTGACAGCACAGCTGTTGTTTTTAACCCATGTGTACAATTAATTTGTCAGACAGTGTCACAATTATAAAATCTGTATTTTAGTGGTTGAAGTGGCTGCTGGTTTTAATGTGCTGCATTTAAGTCTCTATTTTATAATAGTCCTGATGTCTGACAGCGGAAACTGAAAAACAGTGAAGATTTTAATGTTGTTGTGGGGACTTTTTGAGGATCAGTATTCCAGGATTAAAAATGACACCATATGGTGCAACAGACGTATACATGGACCAGAACAAAACAAAATAGAAATTTACATGAGCATCAATGCAAATTTAAGTTTTCTTTTGTATTACTGTAATAAATGTCCCGAGCTGATTTATTTATTTTAGTGTGTTAAACTGAAAGGTCAAAGCTCAGAGAGTCACTTTAAAATACAACAGCATCACTCTAGATCACATTTAAATTACATTTTTCTAGAAAACATGAGGCCATTTCAGCTTTAAATATTACTAGGGAGGGGGTGAAAATTACTGACATATACTGTACTGGACTGAAACCAGGCCAGGTAATATTAGCGTCAGTCTACCTGCCCTGGATAATACATTTTCTTCAAATATTATACACATTTGGACAAGTGTGTGTGACTCATAAAGTTGGCCTTTTCCCAAAAAATGCCACAGAACTAACGGAGGGGAGTGTGGATGCCACACAGTCCTGAGAACAGCTATATTTGGGTACAATGAGTGAAAACACACAACACCATTGTAGCTTGACTGTGTAAAATAATATTCAGATCTGACCCATTTTTGATGCTAATTATACTGTTCTCACTACGTGTTGTATACGCCCAGTATGTTAACGTAGATTAACAGCAAGCCAAACTCGAATTTTACGAGCCAGGATCAGAGCGCCTTGCTCTCTTTATTAAAGATGACTCACGAAATTACGAGTGAAACTGTAACAACAAGAAGAAAAAAACAACAAGAACATTCACAATCACTATATAAGTTATGTAATTTGCAAAGATCAAAAACTAAGCTCCAACATCAGCTTTAATATATACATTGTACTACAATGAACTAGTGAGGTGAATTACGGATTTCACCCGTCTGCCATTACACAGTCAGCATCAACTACGCAGCTTCTTTACAGCAGTTTACGACAATTTACAGCAATGCGCTGCGGCTTCCACAAAAAAACACCTTCAAAATAAAGTACTAAAATCCTGCAATAAAGTGTTCTTACCTCTAATCTTTTTTTAACAGTTTTTTAAGACATTAAGAACTATAAATTAACATTATAAAACAACTTGAATACCTGCAGGGCAGCACACTAATACTCAAAAAAGATGCTGCTAAAGAAGCTGGTAGTAAGTGTTCAAGGATGAGATGTTAATGTTTGTTAAGCACAGAGCCAGTATGAGGACGGATGTCATGAGCCTAGCTTAGCATAAAGACTGGAAGCAGTGGGAAATAGCTATACAGGTTTTCTCAAAATTCAAAAATACACTCTCCAGACAGTTAAATCTCTTTCAGACATACACTCGGACAGTTGCAGACAGATGTGTAGTTGTTATTGTACTACCTTCTGGTATATTTGAAGTCTGTTTAGAGGGATTTGTTCCATGCATGCACAGTACTTTGCATCTATGTATTTTGGGCGTGTACACTACTGCAGAGCTTGTGCACTGCTGCTCTTGTCGTGCAGCACACACACAAACACAACTTTTGGGCAGCACCAGATGTCTGCAGAGAGGTCTGCATGGATGCACTTGCCTACATGCGAACACAGAAAGTATAAGACTGGCCTTAGTGAGGAGTTAAAGTAGAAGGCTGCCACACATCACTGCTGAAGGCTACAAGGAGATGCAGTGTTTTGCACTGTCACCTCACAGCATGAAGGTTCAGAGTTTGAACCTGCTCTTTCTGGGCCTGCTTGGGTTCTTTTGTGTGGTCTGACTTAGTCTTAAAGTCTAAATCGAAGAGGTTATTTGGTGATTCTACACTGGCGGCAGGTGTCAGTGTGAGCGTGCATGGTCGTCTGTCTCTATGCATTAAGGCCAATTTATGCTTTATGCATCCACAAGAGCAGGGGTCTTCAATCCTGGTCCTCGAGAGCCACAGTCCTGCATGTTTTAGATGTGTCCCTCTTCCAACACACCTGATTCAAATGATCAGCTCATCATCAAACTCTGCAGAAGCCTGATAATGATCCTGATCATTTGAATCAGGTGTGTTGGAAGAAGGAAACATCTGAAACATGCAGGACTGTGGCTCTCGAGGACCAGGATTGGATACACAAGAGTATCCGCGACATAATTTGTCATCTTCCTAAGTCCTCACGGGTTCATGCGGATCCCTCTGCAAACTTCTGCATGCAACCCAAACATTGTAACTGGCAACACGACCGTCTGCATAGCAGGCTGATACATCCTGATGGTAGTATGAATAGAACTGTGTCTGCTTACTTCATTCAAAGTCAGCATGTGTCATATAGAAACCAAAGTTAGCCTTTAGCTCTGCGATGGACGAGTGACCTGGCAGGATAGGTGTCACCACAGTAATGTGAGTGGCGACTGGGACAAATTAGCAGCATAATGTGGTTGTATTTAGCTCTTTCGATACATCCATTGACTACATTTGCAATCACTGGTATAAAACACCAGAATCTGCAACTAAGCTATCGGCATTCGAGTTGCATTGTGGGTAATACAGACATCAGATTTTGACATGGAAGAAGATTGTACAAAGTAAAAAATCTCTGGCTCTGGTGCTTTAAAAAAAAAAAATATCCATGCTAAGTCTGTTCTGCTTTTGTAAAGTGCTATAATTTAGCCACAACTGCAAATTTCCTTAGATTTGATTGTAAGGGATTTTTACACCTAATCATGATGTCCTGCAGCAAATTACAGAGCAACAGTCCAAATTTTGAGAAAATGTCTGATGTTGCCAGAGATAGTTTCTTTTTTCGATTCTATTCCAAGTGAAACCATCATTCCCTTTGCTTAGGAGTGGATATTGGATTTCCTGTGTGATAGCAGCATTAAAGTTAAGATTGAATGTGAAAACTTTCAAGGACAAAGCTCTGATTTACATAACTCCAATCTTAAAGTTGCAATTTACAATATTTTTTTGTCCAATATATGTACGGTGCTGTTGTTGAAAACAGTTGACATCAGTCAATTTAGCATTATAATCAGTAGTATAGGATATACTTAAGTGTGTTTGAAGTCAAAACCAAAAATAGCAATTTTGTTCTTGTATTCCAGACTTCTGCAGGGATGGGAACAGCACATCATGAAGTGAATAGCTGGGGTGAAATGTGTTGGCAGCTGGTCCCGGGGGCCAGGCCAAACTCAGCTCTGTTTTTTTTCAAATTGAACTAAATCAAATTAGTGTCAGGGAACAGAGGCTGTGATTGATTTTTCTCTACAGATGCACCGCAGAGCCGCACAAAGCCTTGTTTTGCTTAATCACAACAAATTTGACGCCAGCCAACAATATTTCTCAATCTGCCTCGCTCTCTGAGCAGGTGAGAGGCTTTATCCGTTCGCAATCAAATAAACATGGAACACTGAGTTTGGAAGACAGGCAGACTTGTTTTACTGTGCTTGCGAGGACAGGTTGCACACCTCCAGAGTCACACTCTCTTTATCAAGGTGAGGTTACTTTTCCATGTCTTACTTCGACATGCTGTGAATTTAAGAGAAGGATTTAAGGTTAAAATTGAATTTCAGCTGTTAAGAGGAACCCTATTTTTAGTCTCATATTCTGACTTTCACTGACTGCATCATTAAGCATCAACACTGCACTGAAGTTTTTAGGTGGGAATATTTTTAGACAGAGTTAGAAATGAGTTATTTAGAGAACAACTCTCAGACTAAATTTAGGTAATGACATGGGTTTTCTTAGTAGCTGTGAAAACAAGAGAACTGACACGCTGATTTAGGTTATTTGATTCAGTATAAACTAAGTAAAGTATAGATGGTATTTTGGCTCCATTGTATGAGTTGCATTAATGCGAAATTGTACAGCCCAGTTAAACCCAAATCATATTTGCCCTTCTTTTTTTTTTTTAACTGCAAGCTGTTCCTTTGTAGTTGCACTGCAGATTTCATCCTTGGCCCAGATCTGTGAGTCATCACCCACATAGGTAATGTTCAGTTGTTCAAAAAGGCCTTGTGTTGTGCTGAAAGATCGCTGTGTACCCTGATTTGAGAAACCAACAAAATGTGATGTCATATTTCTATTAGCTACCTACCCAGCAATATCAGTGAGCTAAAGCTGCAGGCAGCGATGAGAGGGCCCTTGCACCTCCATGCATGTTGGGGTGGCAGCTGTCAATGTTGCAGTTTTACAGGGAACCAAGGTGTCAACGTCTAACACTTAAAAATCTGTAAAATAGGTTTAGTACAATGACAGGAGTACAAAGAACCAAAGGCATACTCTGGTCTTCCTGCACACAAGCAAGATTAGGAGGACCTGGGATACACAGACTAAAGCCAGCATGTCAAACTGAGCTCTCTGAAGCAAAACTCCAAAAACAAACTGATTTATTAAATTTGTTCTCTGACCAATATGTGAGTTTATACACAGTCTTCAATGGTTTTAATTATGACAGAGCAGCCTTTAAAAATACCATACAGGTGATCTGTGATCTCTGTTCATCGTTTATTCATTTTCCTTAAATTCTCCTTAAATTAAGTTCTTAGGATCAGTTTGGCACTGTACATAAATTAGCAGACCAAACCTGTTCCCAGTCAAAATATGTAAATAAAGAAAAAATAGCAATTAAAGAAAAAATTTAAAATTAAATGCGATAGTAAGAAATACAGGAAAACAGCTTTTATTACTGATACGTCAGATATTCAGATGGTTAGAGTTGAAAGTTCTTTACAGATATTATTTTAACAGTCCTCACTTTCCTTAGCAGACGTGTTAGTGCTGCTAAATACCAGTGCTAACTTACTATCCATATTGTCTGCAGTTTGTGATGTGTGATTAAAATTTGTTCAGACTCTGGTTGATAAACATCAACCACACAAGTAGAACAAACCCTCAAAACGAACATATAGAAAATTAAAATCTTTGTAAATTAACTAAAATGAAAAGTTTCTCTTAAACATCATATTGTTGAGTCTAAACATCTAAACCAATCAGCTGTTTGTTCAAGTGGGCCAGACGTCTCCCATCATGCCCTGAGGCTGTGCAGTCGCTGGAGAGCAACTGCAGCTGTTCTGATTTCACGGCATTATTGTTGCTTTGTTGACCAGACATCAGAGCGAGTTCAGATCAAGGCGGACAGAAATCTTACCGTCATGTATTGTGCATTGATCAACGCTGATGGAGTCTGCACAGATCTGGCTCATCTTGAACAAGCCTACAGCTGGCATGAAGATGTCTTTAGGCCTGGACTCTTATTGAATGGTGCACAAAGAAGCTATATAGCACTTGTGTCTCCATTATGTGGCATTAGATTCAGATTTCTTTTTAGATTCAGATTTCTTAAAAAAGAAAAAGAAATTAGAATTAGAGAACAACTACTAATAATTTGTTGCTGTGTAAATTTCATATAAATCAGATCTTAGTCACATAATGTTGACTTCCTGTTGCCAGTAGGTGGTACAATGACTTTAATTCTGTATTGATGGATTCATGCCTGGACTCGTTCCAAGCATGACAAATCTGGGGCAGAATCGATTGGTTTCCATAGAGTTACAACAACTGTCCATTTAATAGTGAAACACTGAATTTCGCTGCATCGCCATGGCAACAAAAAGTCACTGTTTTTATACCTATCCATTGGAAAATCTTAAAACGACAACGACCAAATTCAATGTCACTCTGGATAATTCTCCAGAAGGAGTTTGTTAAAGCATAACATCTGCAAAGAGCAACAACTGTGCTTCAAAGGCACAACATATTCACATGGCTGACGGTGAATTTGGTTGACTGTTTCTCAGGGCATGGCTCTAAGAGACTTTTATAAGGCTGGACATGATACATGTGTACATATACTACATCTAGGTGAAGGTTTTGAGGAAGTTTTGCAAGGGCCACTATTAAACCATTTTGCCACATCCAGACAGAAGACCTAGCACCACTTCTGTTGTGTGTGCCAAGGTTTGTCCATTATTCAACATTCCTTAAAAAAAAACCCACTCAAAACCAGCTTCCATTTTCATGGCAACAATGCGAACAGTTGCACCAGCGTTCAATAAAAACTGAAAAGACTTGCTGATGGCAGATGGTGCTATGACTGTGATTTGATACTGACATGTATATGTGTTCATGCCATGTCCTGTCAGGCCTGAGAAATCTGGGGCAATGTACTCTAGAGTTACGACAACTTCCTTTTTAATGATGAAGCAGTAAAATTTGCCACATCACTATGACAATGGATTTTTTTCACTTGTTAGGCAGCTGTTTACAATGAGAGCTGCACATAGTCTCATTTTTTCTTCACATTGTTCATGTGACCATTCTTCTACTTGAAAATCTCCAAACTTTTCTGAAAGGCGCTGCTGTTGTTCCTGTCACTCCCATTCAGGCAACCAACTGAGAACTGAGAAAATGGAGCAGAAGCTTGTTCTAGCCATGTCTGTCTATGCCGGAGTGTATGATACATCAGACAAAAATGATCACAATGAGGTGCAACACCAGTCTATCATATGTTGGATTTAGGAGTGGAGATATGTTGTCGAGAGGCTGTTGTCGTAGAAACAAAAGCTCATACAGAGCTTTGAAGCATCTATTATCTATACACTGCTTCATCCTCACTAGGGTCACGTAGGGGCTGGAGTCTATCCCAGCTGACTGAGGGTGAAGGCAGGGGACACCCTGGACAGGTCACCAGTCTATCACAGGGCTACACTTAGAGACAGACAACCAAGCACACTCACATTCACACCTACAGATAATTTAGAATCACTAATTTACCTCAACATGTTTTTGAAGTGTGTGGGAGGAAGCCGGAGAACCTGAGAACCCACGCTGCACGGTGAGAACATGCAAACTCCACACAGAAAGATCCCACAGAAAGGTCCTCACTGGGATGCAAACCGGCGACCTGCTTCCTGCGAGGCAACAGTGCTAACCACCGAGCCACCTTGCAGCCTCCCAACTAACATGTTAGTTGAGAAACTTTATAAGGACACATGCCCCTCGCCGTCTTTCAAGGATTTTAGTAGTGACGTTTGGCTGGGCTCCCACTTTGGGGATTTCAGGCCAACTTACCCCCGTTTCACCCCTGATGACAATTGGACAAGAAGTAGTTGTTGCCCAAATTTTCTGCTTTGTTTGTTTCTGTTTCCCAATGAGAAGACATGAGGTGGTGCACTGCTCCCTGACTGTTCCCTATTTGCTCACTGTGTCATGAATCTTAATAACATCCTGTAGTGTGTGATGCCCCATTATTTTCCAGTCATGTCGTGTGTGCTATCTGAGATCAGACAGATGGATATTTGTGAAATTTCTCCTTATGTGTGTGTGATGCAGCCTGGTATTAAAATCTATTAGGGTTTTAGAACTGACCACAGCTGCCTTTCAATGGCAGAGTGCGGTCAGGTCGATGTTAGATTGCATCAGTGGGAGGGACACCCTGGAGGGATGCTCTGCTGTGATTTGTTGTGATGCTTTTAGTCAGCTGCAGAGGTTCTAGAGATAACCATAAATTAACAGCACTGACCAGATTAGAATCTTCATTGTTGTGGTTCTGGCAGTAGGTTGGGTCATCCATTAATTGCAGAGTTATCTGTTGATCCCCAGCCCCGGCCTGAATGCTGCAAACATGTTGCTCTCTGATTGGCTATTCAGTGAAATGTTGCGAGCAGCAGCGGGTGATGCACACTAAGAGGAGAAAACTGTTGAACTTACGAGCGCTCTGAGGACGAAAACATGCTGTGATTTAACTGAGGAAAAAGGACCTATCACTCATCAAGAAGGCTGAGATCATGGTGTGATTTTAAGGCCCATTCAGTCGTGACGCGTAACATCACTTCGCCAATACAACGGCACAATGCAGAAACACACAAAGTGCACTTACTGCTATTAGATTTTTACTTCTGTTTTCTCTATGTGTCTTTGAAATGGCTACAGCGTTGTACTGGGTGACATTTCTTTCACCACCATCAACATACGCTCTGTAACTTCCTGTCTACTTTACCTACATACACTGTCCTGCTGCCACACTCACTACTAGATCACCAAAAATGGATTTATCTACCACATCCACTCACTTCAGAATATTATAGACCCTTTTCTTTTATGAAAGAAAGTATGCTTTTGTGTTTTTATGTCTTCAAGAGAAACCAATGGGCTTTAAGCTGGTGGCCATAAACAGAGTAAAGAAAAAAGAACAAACTGAGAGATGGATTTATTAAAAATAAGAAAAACATGCACTTGGCCTGTCCATTACAGTATCTGTTCTTATCAAGCTGTTTTTGTGGCAAGTAAATGATAATGGTCACTCACTAGTACTAACTGCTTGAGGGGAAGTATATTATTGGGGGGAAAAGGGCTTTTGCGATTATTCAGTGTGAATGTACAGCATAATTACGACACTTATAATTATCATTTAGTGAGTTAATGGGTAGAATTTCACACCCACTTATTAAAATGTGTGTGAATGCTTAATGTATCATTTCACACCTGCTGTCAGCACCTGAGGACAGCTTTGCAGCTGCCTTTCCTGTCAGACATAAAAAAAAAAAAGAAAAATGCTTTTACTGCTGAGGCAGGACCAAATGTGTGTCAGTCACAATCCTAAACAATCAAGTTCCCCATGAGACATAATAAATACTGGGTCTTCAGGTTATGTTCAGATCATGGGGTTCCAATTAGGGTTCAGGAATACATTTGTTTAGTCTTAAGTCCCTACAAGTATAGGAACACAAGTGTTATTGTGTGTGTGTGGCTAAACATATCTTCAGCTGACAGAAGACAAATGGTTCCGCCTGTGGAAAAGCAAACACTCCCCACCCCAATTTTCATCTCCTCACAAACTCACTCTATTCTTATCATTTCCATCTTATCATTTTTTTTCTTCAGTTTTTGAAAAAGAAAAAAAAGTATCAAAAATAAACATTTCATCTTTTGTCAGGCTTTGCCATGTGTCGATTCATTCCACGCCTCTTGAACCTTTGATTTTCCAGCATTCCCATAGTGATTAATAGCTCAATCTCAGGCTGGCTAATGAGTTTTATCAGGAGCCGCTGGTGATTAATTAGCGACAGCAAAAAGCATGTCACTGCTTTATTCTGGCTAAGCCATTTCTTCCATGCTCTAAATCTTGTCTGTACAAAGAGATAGCTCAGCCCCAGGTGACATTTTCAAACAGCCCTGAGGTTTGTAAGAGCTCAGGCTTTGTAGGCTGTGGTCAAATCAGCACAAATACATGGCCCTTCGCCAGTTAAGCTGTGACAGTGAGTCTGGTTATTCAACATGACACTGACTTACTCATCTCATAGAGGGAGATGTCTATACTGATCACTAATAACATCAAGATTCTTGTGCTCCTCGTTAGGCTGCGTCTCACAGATTTTTGAATACGCTGTAAATATTAGAGGGAAATTGTGTTTTTTTTTTCAACGTGGGTATGATTGTTATATAGCTGTCCTTCCTGGATGCTTGTCACAATGTTCTTTTTAATACCTCGGTTTTACAGATTAGGGCTCCAGGTAAGAATAGCATTAATAGTGACAGTGTTCCTCTAGGAGCTTTCCAAAAATTGTCCATTTAACAAAATTTGTATTGTAAAGGAACACACGCTTATTTCACACATCAAGCTAAGCGTGGTCACCAGGGAGAGAACTGCTCAGCCTGTCAAACTGTTCTGTAATGACAATCTGAAGAAAGAAAACTGGCAATGTCAGCAGTGTTTTCTCAGCTTGGGCTCGCTCAGAGACTACACAAGGCGGACAAGGATTTTAGATCATTTGTGTTAGAAAAATATTGCAGTGTGTGTGTGTGTGTGTGTGTGTGTGTGTGTGTGTCTTTACTTTAAGAGCCATGAGTGAAAAAAATGGCACAAACCAGTGTTACAGTCTGTTGGTACAGTCTAAATTGCTTCAACTATTTTATTTTCCCCACATTGATACAAAACTACATTTGCCAGTAATTATTAGAACTTCACATTACTCCTGTAATAAGAAGCTTTTTCTGTTTTAAATAATGTACTTCCAAAAAAAACTCTAATGCTCCAATTCAGGGGAAGGGTGTGGGAATGACATACAATCATAGAATTATAGAGTTGTCTTTGGATTAATAAAGTTTTATCTTTTCTCATCTGTGTTTTGTTTTAAGATTGAAGTCCAGAATTTTTCTGATCAAGCATCTGACAAAAAGGTGGAAACTGGAAGTGCTATAATATTTGAGGAATAAAAGTGATATTTGAAATAATCAATAAACTAGTTGTTACTTTTACAACTAATTGGAAGAACTATTTGCCAAATTAAATAAAAAATTAAATATTGTCAGGTTCCTCATTACATTATATTACATTTACAGACTCATGTGGTTCTCTCTCAGTGATGTTAGTTGACAAGGCATCAGCTCATATGAGCTTTGATGTTGAAGTTTTGATGACAAAATGCAGTCAGTGTTGAGTGAGAAAAAGTTTGGCTGAACAATTGCGATGATATTGAGAAAGCTGCAAGCAGCAACGCGGGAGGTCGTGCAGGCAGCCCATGTTGAACACACACCGCACCAGTCAGAATAATATCAAAATAAAAGTACTTACTTGTAGATAAATGGTCCTGGAATTGCATTCTGCTGTTGTAGTTACCCAAGATGGAGATCATTTTAACTCCATTATATGAAGTTAAATGATCTATTGCAGTGACAAGGTGCATTACAGTGTTATAAAGTGCATACTGCAAGGTAAGCAATCGTACCTTTTTTTCCAAGAACAAAAATAGCATATTTTTTTCATAAATTATGCCTAAGTGCAATGCTTCAGTAAACACTTTTAGCAAAAAACCTTTTTAATAGACTATGGTGATTGCAGTGGAAAAAGATGAATGTTCGAAGACATGTTTGAAGGTATGGAGACACATAGTCGGAAAGGCAGCATACAAAAAAAAAATTGGAGCATAACTGGGAACTAAAAGTTCTGCTGCACTGAGTTTGACCATTCTGTTCCAAAATCTTTCTCTCATAACTCCCCAAACTTCATGAAAATTAAATGATAAATCAGAGGACTACCCCTTAAGCCAGCTGATGTTCAGTCCAGCTGACAGTAAACACAGAAAGAAGAGTTTCTCTTGAAACCTGTCCTGGCACACTGCATAGCATACATTATTCACTTACCGGTCAACTGGCCAGCTGATGTTCCTGCCGTACTTTTGCTTGCACACCAGTATGTTCAAGTCACAATGAGGCTGGGCTTCTGTTTTACTTTAGTTTGTGTGAACGCTCGAGAAATAATAGCAGAAGATTGCTTGGGCCCACTAGTCTTGAACTACAAAAATATAAATACCAATATAGTACGGTTTTCAACAATGGCCACTATATGGCGGAGTGATGCACCAGTAATTGCTCTACTTCTTTGGCTCAGTTTGCTGGATGAGATAGATGAGCAGGAATGGAAATGATATTCGAAAACTGCACCCAGATGTTTCCTATTGAGCACTGAACCAAGATCTGACGTCCAAACCAACTGTCAATATCTTTTATATCGACGGCCCTTTGCAGCCACTGCACTCAACAGCCTCTCTATGAATAACCAGAAAATATGTCAGATGTTCATCGACCTTAAGCAGTAATACTAAGCAGAATCAATCAATTATACATAAGACATCACCACGGAGGACACATGGACAAACAATATAAAGCAACTGCAACTGTCCAACACACATAATAGCAGCACATATACCAGCCCCATGGTAGGCGTCCCCTCTGGAGTCACATCTATTATTGAATATCTTGTTGTACATGCCTGTCTTAACGTCATTCTGCGAGACTTGTGTTCTTCACAGTTTGCTCTCGACTCAGTATCTCTTAACATTCATTCTCAACACAGGATGTGAAGAAAACCCTCAGCCTCTCTTTCCCAGTGCAATCCTCACAGTTTGTCAAAAACTGCAGAAAATTGACCAAACATGCAATTCACAGCTGGAAGCTTCAACGGGAGCACTTTAACATTTAGTGTTGTATGATTTGTGATGCTGGTATTATATCAGTAATTATTTGAAGAGATGTAGTGTTTTGCTGTAATTGCTAATGCTAACAGTGAACCCCTGTAATGCATTGTGTTGACAAACTGCTTGGCCACCTCAGATCATATTGCCCCCGTCACTTCACCTGACCCCTGGACACTGAGTGTACATCCATGACATTCACATTTAGAGTATAAAGTAAATCTTTTCCAAGCAAGAACTGAGAGTGTGTCTTTCCAGAGCTCTGTCCTCCAACAGCTGCAGACACACCAGCTTTTTTTTTCTGCTGCAGCTTTCTTTTGTTCCCTTCACACATGGTTTATTTAGACTTTATCATATAACTGTTGTTTTTGCTTAGTACAAATTGTCACTTCAAATGTACATCAATTTTTGAGACAAAAAATACTTCAAAAGTAAAAGCAAAACTAATGTTTCTTATACTGATGTCTTGATCAGGTTTTCTTTGTCCCCAAGCCAAGTCACTTATTTAGCATCTTTACCAATTTTATTTATTGGAGGCAGCCACTCAGATTACAGGCAGTGCTGTGTTGGTGAGCAGAATGCATTGTGGGGGTTTAGCTAGCAACAGGCACCATGACAGATCTTCTGTGGCGCTTAATGGACTATGGCCAGAGCATGTGGCCAGATGCTGGGATCAACTAGACAAGCTTTTCCATATCACAGAGACAGGGTTGCCTTTGTGGCCACAACGTGTCCGTTGTTTAAATCTGAAGCATCAGCAAAGGACAAATGTCCACTGTGCTCAGTTTCTGTTATCAGTTACTTCATAATTAATAGCTATAGTGATATGTAATGATTGTAGTGAGGCAGGTAATCGATTTAGAACAATATACAACATTGGTTATATGTTTGTTCCACTACAGAGCAGTTAAAATATGTCTTGATCAGCCACTAGTTTTTAAAAATACTCAAAAAAATGCAAGTACACCCACTACACACTGTAAGGAGAGCAACATTTAAAGTAACAGGATAAGATCTGAAGCAGAGTCAGGCTGATTCTGCCTTAAACCACTGGGGTGACGGTAAAGGCTGGAGAGAAAAGGATAGCTGAGAGAAACTGTAAGACAACAAACCAGAGAACAAAAAACACTCGAGCGTTTGGTGGGGCCTTTATGTGCGGCTCGCATGAATGTTGCAAGAGTCTTTCTTAGTAGTATGTAACCTTGATTTGACTTGGAATTGTCCTGGCCCTCCAGTTACTGTCATTTTAAAAATGCATGAACACAATCTGAAGTGTACCATTAATATTATGTTCTGCATGTAAAGAATGTGTTCAGAGGTTGTGTTTGACCTGTAGCTTGTGACCATGCCATTCCCCGCAAGAAAGACTTAAAAGGTGAGGTCAGACAGAATTCTATTCACAAGACAGAATGTAGCTGGAGAAACCTGAATATGACCAACAAAGGTAAAACACTAAATACAGACTTTTTGTTTGTGTGCCTTATGTTTCAGGTTGAACGTCGGTAAGAATGACCTGTTGACCTTCTATGACGGAGATGACCTTACAGCCAAAGTGCTGGGTCAGTATGGAGGATCGAAGTCACGCTTCAAGCTCTACACCTCTACCGCAGACATCACCATCCAGTTCCAGTCTGACCCTGCCACCAACGTCTACGGCTATGGCAATGGCTTTGTAGTTCACTTTTTTGGTAAGCAGATACAGATTTAGAATAGAATAGCTCACTAGTGGGGGCATTTTACTACTGGTTTGGGTCCTCTGGTCTACTTAGATGGAAGGCTCGCTGTTTGACTGATTACCTTTATCTGTCTAATATATCCTTACAGGAGTGGTCTCTTTCAGAAAAGCAATGCCTGTGTTAATAGGACATTAGGGGTCACTAAATGGTTTGATGAGTATGAAAATTATGCGAATCATGCCAATGCCAAGAAGCACTTAAGCTGTTCTGGTGGCATGTGGTGTCCCAATGCCTCACGAAAAGACTTGTTTCACTTAATGCCTCCAGTTAACACTTAATTAACTAATAAAGGCAAAGTCTAATTTTGTTGTGATGGATCAGACACCCAAAAAAATAGTAACGTCACAAAACTAAGGTGAAATCTACACTAATATCCAGCTGCAGAGAAGTTTAAAGAAAAAAGGTAACAATGCGGTAGATTGAAGAGGAAAGATGTGAAAAGGGAAGTTAGACAAAATGAAAGAATTTGTTTTTACTGGGATGGGACCTAAAAATGGAAGCAATAAGAGGCTGTCCCTGGTGTTGGGACTTTCCATCAGTGCAGCACCACACCACAGCCTATATCTGATAAGAGCTAATGAATTCAGAGGGAAGGAAAGGCTGCAGAATACAGATGATCGGCAACGTGGAATAAAGGGAGGGAAAGCTTTTATTGCAGTCTCTTCATGAATCTCATTGGTGGAATGTAAACACAGGACAGCAACGTTTGCAGGTGTCGTATAATTTTGCTTGTCTAGTGCCCAGTTGCAATTACTTTGGTGTGTTTGTCCAACTTTGACTCCTAAGCCAAGAGCCTGAACCTGCGGCTGCATGCCTGGGAATGAGCAGAGCAAAGCCAGCAGGTCTGGAACGTTACAGTTTGCCAACAGGAGAGCTCATTTAAATAGCTGGGAAAATATTGCCCAATGAAGACATCCTTTGGTTTCAAGCTATTAAAATATATACTATGCATACATGGAGTCATGGGTTTTTTTATGCTCCCAATAATTATCACAAAAGCTGATCATTTTATCCATTAAGGACCTCTTAAACAATGTGATTCTGGACTAAAGCGGATGAACTGCGAAAACCGTGAGAGGAACAGTGTCAAACATCTAGCTGTTCATCTGATCCAGATACAAATAGTGCCTTCTTTCTTTCTTTCTTTCTATCTTTCTTTCTTTCTATCTTTCTTTCTTTCTTTCTTGCCTTTTCACACCATCAGAACAGCACATATAAATGATATTTATATGTATTTCCTCTATAGGTATAGATATTTATCGGTAATCTGACAATCGGGCAGAGACTTCCTATGAAACCTCCAGTAGTAGATGTTTTCAGATACTTGGGGAAGAACTTGGAGAACCTGATTTGGGGAACTTGTTAGCTTAGAGCAGTCAGAGCCTGGTGTATTCCTTTGATTTTATTTATTTTTTTGTTCCTCCCTGATCATCCCCTCCATTCCTGTAGAAGTGGCTCGTAATGACACCTGCCCTGAGCTTCCTGAGATCTCTAATGGCTGGAAGAGTACATCTCACCCTGAGCTGGTTCAGGGCACCGTGGTGACCTACCAGTGCTACCCAGGTTATCAGGTGGTGGGTGCCGAGCTGCTCATGTGCCAGTGGGACCTCACCTGGAGTGGAGACCTCCCGAGCTGTGAGAGAGGTGAGAACAAAGATACTGCTTGCTACACGATGCATTTGCGATGGGGAAGATAGCAGATACAAGCACCAGAGAGTCTACTTTGCTTTTAGCACCAGTAAGAAAATACAAGAGGTAAAGCCAATAAAATTACAGATGCTTTAATTTTATGCACATCGTATTTGTGAGCCGTCTGGGACATGTCAGTTAGTCTTGATGTTAACTTGAGATTCAAAGTTATAAAACATAAAACAAAGTGCTCCATCCAAGTCCAGGTTAACAGTCCAGGAGGGATGTGACTCAAACCTTTGTAAGCATTAATGTCAATTAATCTGTGTAATTTTTTTATTTATTTATTTGTCAGGTAATTGTATAGTTTCTAACAAAAATAAATAAAAATAGCTATTGAGTTAACAGCATTATGTAATACATAGGAACTACATTTTGCACTGCTAATAATGATTAACTGGTTAAAGTCCCACTCTTCTTCAAAATATATTTTGGCATTGCTCCTTCTCTTAAATGTTTGAGCTTTACTGTGGAAAATGATGTCGTTTCGTAGTTTGACATTAAGAAACTGATTTGAAATTCTTTAGCAAGAAATGTAAAGTTTATCCGAGTTCACCTAAAATCTGCGTTGAAGGTGTGCTCCTACATCAGGATTTGTGACATTACAACTTGTTTGGTTTCAAGTCCTGGTCCAAAAGGTGACTTTTTACAAGTGCAATGGAGAAACTTGAGGTGTGCATCACACAAACAAGGAGAATGGATTTTCAGGGATGTAGGACACATCGTGTATCTAACAGTTAAACTTTGAAAATTAAGTGTTTGCATATTCATAGTCTCTAGATTTTTCAAGGACATGCATATATCTTTTTTTTTTTAATTTCTAAATAGTAAAATCAACATTTTTTTGTATCACGAAAAACATGTTAGACACTAATTACTATCGAAATAAAAAGAAAAGTAATTTCAGAGTATCAGTCCAGTAGACTTTGTACTTGTGACATTGAAGTCTTGATGTCTTATTATCCAAAGGTATGAAATTCTCGGCATTCATCATACATTTGTAAAGCACACATTCTGACTTGTCATAACATCAAAACCAGTTGATACCAAAGTTGGAATTTAATGTATTAATGATGAATCAATTCAATTACATTTCTTAGCAAACCAACTCAGTAACCCTGCACACAAAACACTAAAACCTTCCAAAGTGCAGTTGTCAATAGTTTTGTGATTTTCTAGTGATTACAGGACACAAAACCTGCAGTGAAAAAGGTGTATCGTGCTCTTATCCACGAGAGGCAGTGACATTTACTGAGAATGTCCTTGCTGTCATTAAACTGCATTCATTCTATATTGCAGCTGCTGTATATTCCAATTTGTCTCCACGTCAACATCTAAAATATAATCCTGACAAAAAAGTCAATTTTCTCTGAAAGCTTTAAAACATTACATCTTGATCAATAAATGTGTCTGCAAAAGCAAGCCAACACAGACATCTCAGGTCAGCCACACTCTTATGTTAAAGGCCATTGTCATGAAATCTGAAAGATACGGATAATGATAGATATACACAAAATGTCCAGTAATGAAGGCGAGGATGCAGCACACAGTAAGTGGAAGCTGCCATCTTGAGTTGAATGTAAATGCTCGCAACTTACACACATGGGAATCTTGCCTATCTTTCTGATTGATTACATATGATGAAAAGACGGCAAGTAAAACGACTACATGCATTACTGAACAACCCTGATCATTTTCATAATTTTCAATTTTTCCCTCCACTGAGAAGTCACTGAATTAAAAGTCTTCATAAAAGAAGGATCATGTACGGTAGAATGCATGTTCATGATGCGGTCAGTGCATATTTCTGTCTGTTGAGATGTCAGGAAAGTAATTTAGTGATGGTGAAAAGTAAAAAGCTAGTAAAACTGATGTTTTGAATCCAGGGCTTTGTCCAAAAATCTAATATTATTGTGGGTTATGTACACTATAAGGGCTGCAGGGTGGCGCAGTTGGTAGCACTGTTGCCTCGCAGCAAGAAGGTTGCCGCCGGGATCTTTCTGCGTGGAGTTTGCATGTTCTCCCCGTGCAGCGTGGGTTCTCTCCAGGTTCTCTGGCTTCCTCCCACACAGTCCAAAAACATGTTGAGATTAATTGGTGATTCTAAATTGTCCGTAGGTGTGAATGTGAGTGTGCTTGGTTGTCTGTCTCTCAGTGTGGCCCTGTGATAGACTGGTGACCTGTCCAGGGTGTCCCCTGCCTTCACCCTGAGTCAGCTGGGATAGACTCCAACCCCCCCGCGACCCTAGTGAGGATTAAGCGGTGTATAGATAATGGATGGGATGGATGTACACTATAAACTCCCTTCAAAAAAGTCTTTATCATGCACGTTTAAAAGGTATTCCCTTGGTGGAGATGTAAAATAATGATGAGTCATAAGTGTCACAGTTCTCATCTTAGTGCTTGCTGTAGCTACATTGTGAAGTGTCTGGTATTTAGAAAAAAGTGACAACCACACACACACCAAACCAAGCAATGCTTCTGTGGCAGTGACCAGCATGATCGCAGCAGACGGGAATCTTGGCTCCAGGACAGATGACTTCCACCCTTTGTTTCTGGCCTACCTATTTGCCCTCCTGCGGGGCCTACAACCAGGCTGACTGTATGCCAGGACAGTTGCTGCTCAATTCTTAATCCCACCTCTGTGGGCTCATTCAACCTTGCTCAGACAGAATGTCTGCACATATCATTTCTGTAGGATGATGAAAATTTAGCCTATTATTCATTTTTTAGACTCTGATCCATCTTACATTTACTTTTGGCCCCAGCTCGCTCTTGTGTCAACGCTTGTGTCTTTGAGCTACACACAGTTCAGGCACAAGGGAATGTTTGTTGCCTCCTGTAGAGGACAAACTTTATAACATCTTATGATAAAAAGTAAAGATTTGAAAACCCTAACTTTGTACCTGTCTGATTACTTTTGAGTTTCTAAACATTCAGTGTGTCTGATAGACTATATTGGTTCTTTCTATATTGACATAAACCTCCTCAAATTAAAACTGAGACTTGGAACTTCATTCCTAATAATGTTCACTTTGTTTCCAAAGACAGATTAAATACGCAATTCATCAACGTCTTCATCTGTTTAAACCTTTAGGTTTCTCTGTTATCAAGTATTACGGACCAACTAGGAAGTACAGTTTACTGATGCTAAACAATGCCTCTCTGTCTAGGTGAATAAAAAAAGACAAGCGAAGACTCGGAGGACAGAAGATATTTGCTGACAATAACCAATCTTCTGTCTGTCTATCTCTGACTGTCCAGTGGTGTCGTGCGCTGACCCTGGAAAGGTGGAGCACAGCAGGCGGGTGCTGTCAGGTCCACATTTCATCGTGGGTTCAAGCATCCAGTACATCTGTGATAAGGGCTTCACTCTGTCTGGAAACAGCCTGCTCACCTGCTTCAACCGAGGATCCTCAGGGCCCATGTGGAACCAGAAGCTGCCCAGATGTCTGCGTATGTACCGAAGTGTTTCTTGACTTTGTAACTTACTGAAACAGGCAGTCAAGTTTTATGTGGTGACTGACCAGGTATGTGGAGGTGGTAAAGTAGAAGGGATTGAACTTTCTTTAAGGAGCAACATCAAGTTTGGCAATGTGAGTGATTTCAAGTGTAGGAAAATGAAGCAGAAATTACTTTTTTTTTATGTCTGTATGTGCACTAAAACAGCATTTAGAAACATTTTTGTAATGGTTTTATATCCACCTCAAAAAACACAACTTTGTCATGACGTCCCAAAAGGGAGAGCAGCCAACCGAAAGACACTGAAAATGTGTATTCATGCACATACACTAGACCACAGTTTTATAGTTACGAGCCTGCTGAGTGTCACAGAGACCGGGAACAGACGAGAAGGAATAATGGTTATCAATAAGAAATGAATTAGTAATGAGGACGACCAGTGGAGAGCAGGACTTGTGTCTTGGTGAGTGACTGATGTTTGATTACGATCGCTGAAACGTTTCATCATGGTACCCTCGGGTTTGCCGTCACATATCAGGTTATAAGACAAACCAGAAAAGGCCATTTAATGCTGGAGTACTGATGCTGCCTGTAATAGAAACAAACACATAAGGATCAGCTGCTATCAGTCATCTCTCCTTGTCAGTTATTTATTGTAACTGAACTGCGTGTGCGTGTTTCACTTGTGTCGCACACATTTTGCTGCTTTAAATCTGCTCTTAGATGTTCACAAAAAACATTTACTTCACTCTTTGTGTAACCTCACTGCTAACGTAACTTAAGCACACGTTTTATTGAGTTTCTTTCTGCTTCTTAACATCTTTGACAATCGGCGGTGGAGTTTTTTTTTACAGTGTCATTATTTCTGAACATCATTTTTGTAAGCAGTAAATCTTCCACTCCCAGATAAACCGTTTCCCTTTTCCACTGCTTTTCTTCGACTAGCACCCTTAAGCTAAACTTCACAAAAGCGGACGAACTCTTCAGTGTATTCGTCCTTCCCTTCATTCCTTCCAACCTTAAATTGGGGTATACTTAACATTGTACTCTCTTGGGGCCGCTAGAGGGTCTTTAGACTTTTATTCTGGCTTTGGTACTAATATATCACACCATTTTCTCTCCCTTGAAGAGCTGCTAATTATAAGGAAGTTATTTAACCTGCTTTTGAATGAAGGGTTTTGGTGTCTCGTGATGGCCTACATCTGTTAAAGCGACTCCTCTGTCTGCTCCAGCATGCACATCTGCCATGTTAGATTAGATTTCATTTTCCTGATGGCAACCCCCCATCTCTGAGTAAACCATCACAATACCATTCAAGTATCTCTTGGTGGAGATGAAGATTTTATTTTGAGACAGCCAAATAAATCCAGCGTAAAGCAGCGAGGTCAGTGTCGGCAGAGCAGACGGCACAAGAGCCACCGACTCTGAACAACAATTCACAATAGCTTTGCTGCTTAAGTGTCCTTCTTATGAACTCGCGTCTATATGTCTTGTCCTGCAGAACATTCAGTGTGGGAAAGTGCACCGCTAATATCAGTGTGTTGGTTAGGTAGTGAATTAGCAACCTCATAAAAACAGCATGTAAGCACAGTTGCAAATGTCACTTTGGTCCAGTTAGATGCTGCTGTGCTCCTCACGCTTCAACTCCACAGACAGGACGCCATCTGGCGGGGAGACAAATACAGCACACGCTTGTTTAGTTTCAGTTCTCTTTTGTCTACAGTGCAATGGAGTACCATTTTATTATTATTATTATTATTATTAGTAGTAGTAGCAGTAGTAGTAGTAGTAGTAGTAGTAGTAGTAGTAGTAGTAGTAGTAAGAGTAGCAGTAGTAGCAATGGTAAGGAGCAGTATTGTGATAGAGAAGTTTTTAGCTGTCCTTTGTTTCTGACAAAGCCAGCGAGCTAAAAGTGCATCAGTGCAGTCTGATTAAAATATAATTTCCTCTTCAAACAGCCTTGAAGGCATTAACTTCATTTGCATTAGCGTCTCATCCTCTGCCTCACCTGCGTTCGAGGTGGAGACATACAGTATGCTGGCGCTAACTAATAATTAATTTAACTGGACAGCGGAAATTACTTAGGAGAAGACACGCCAGGTCTTTGCTATGCATGAGATGAAGATCACGAGCAAAAGACAATTATTATGTCAGAAAGAAGAAATCTGTACTTCCGTGAAATACTCTTCAGTTTCAGAAATGAAGGCCTGCAGACAAGGATGTGCCATAATGTGAAAGTTGGACTGTTTTTCAGTTTCATTCTTAATGCAATTTCTTTCTTTCTTCCAGGCTGATTGCTGTTGTAGTTGAGACCTACATTCTGACTAGTGCACTTCAGTTTTAATCATGAAGCCTCATAATTAGCAATGGTGATTTTGCAGGACTAAAATATATGAGTTTGAACTGTCATATATTGTATTTGGTTTTTCAGGCATGGAGGCCAGTGGTTACCAATGTTTTTTGTCCTCTTGTGCTCAAATGTGTTCATTATTTAACACTATTAATTATTCAAAGCTGTTATTGTTTAAAATAATATTTTCAAAAAACTCATCGTTCAGTGTCAACCATTTATATGTATTAGACAAATATTTGTTCAGTTTTTCCAGGTGCTCTCAATCAAAAACAGACATAGTCTTAGTTTTCACTAATTTCACTTTATTCATAACCTGCTGTTTAGTTTCACTAAATATGTGGATGCATTTTGTCATTAATTTTTAATTTATATATTTGAGTCATTTTACTTTGGTAATCTTGGTTGAGGTAGTTTTTTTTTCATTTATTCTCAGGCTACTGCAGAAGTGTATGAATGTAGGTTATACAGCTTTTGTCATTGTTTTAGTATTTTCTCAATAACTATAATACAATAAGGGGAAGGCATCTGCATCTTGAACTGATTTGTATATAGTCAGTTTTCACTCAGATACATTTGTATTTTGACCACATGTTGGCAAGGCCCAGCACAGTGACCAACAATTTTTTTGCAACTTACCATCCACTGATCAGTCAGTGTATGCGGACATTGATTTGTGATGCTTTCAGTGTCCTACTCAGTTTGTAGGACACTGAAGTTACAGTGTACAATCACAAAGCTGTTTACAATGAAGTGATGTACAAGCACAGTATTTGAAATTATTGCTGGACATCATTTCACAAGCTGAAAATCTTATTGTCCCTTTTTTGAGCTCCTGGTTATTCTCTGAGGACGAAGGTGTCCACCACATCTTATCATTTTCACATATCCTGCATATAAATTCACATCTTTAGCCTGGTGGCAATGCAACAAGAAAGATGGAGTCCTTCTCTGCAGAAGTATCCAGTCTATTTTGATGGCCGTCTGAGCTGCACCATCCTCCAAAAAAATTTGTGAAGATATATGACCTGTTATGGATTATAGTTCCAATACAGACAGTATGTATCCTCCAATTATCTCCAGCTGAGACCTTCGAGCCCTGCAGTCACCCAGGAACCCCCAACTATGGGATCCCAAGCTCCAACAAGCTCCACTTCCAGGCTGGAGAGACCCTGCACTACTCCTGCCTGACTGGCCACCAGCTCCTGGGTGATCCTGTTCTCCACTGTGTCCCTGGACACCCATCCCAGTGGAGTGGGCTGCCACCTGTCTGCAAAGGTGGGGAACTGCAGCTTCATGTTCTTTCTACATTATCAAGTCAGCTTCGGTTATACAGTGCTCAAGGTTCTTTAAAAGTCTGCCTCTTAAAAAAAAGATGATCTTTTTTTTAAATCTATAAATGATACTAAATGCAAATGGAAAATGTGCTGGTTGCATCTGGTACATCATTTATTTGACTAAAGGGTGTTTCATGAAAATCACAGTTTTGAATAAAAATATTAATAAGCAAAAAGGGGTCATGATATATTTAATATATAATGAATTTTACAAACAAATGAATGCCTGTAATGCAGAATGCTTAACATTTGAATTCAAATAGCAGCATGCATCTGCTTAAAATCATTTTGGGACTTTTGGAATCCAACAGGTAAATGAACTTAAAATGAGTCTCTTTAAAAGACCTACATTCAAACCATGTAAATAGATAGTGATTTCAGTTAATAGTTGTTAAATCTGACACCTCAAGATATAATATATTTATAATATATTATATATATATTTGCTTATTTGATTCTTTGCTTCCACAGTTACTCAAATAAAAAATAATCTTTTAAAAAAACAACACTTCAAATGAAAGAAAACGTTGACATTACATTGTGTAATACTGAGTAGAGTTTATTGTTGGTGTTAATGTTTCAGATTCTGTGGGTTCATTTGTTTTATTATCTACATTTACACAATGGATTGCCGATATGAAACGTGTAAAGTCATGGTTAGAGTAACCAGCCCTGTGACCCGGGGGGTCTGGGGTGCTCATGCCATCTCTTGCACGCATCAGCTTTTGCTGAATGGGATTGGCATAAACATTTCATCTCGGTCAGTGTGTGTCCTCAGCTGTCCCCTGTGCCCTACCACTTGTTCTCAGACAGCTGATGCACAGCAGTGAGCTTCTTGGCCTCAACTTTTCATAACAGACCATTTATTTTATTTCATTTCTTTTATGAAGGGCTCTGCTCTCAAAGGTGCTAGTATGAGGTCTTGCCGTACATAATGACACAAGTAAGAGCACTTCTCTCTATACTTTCTACACCATGCAAGCCTACCTTTTACTCTATATGGAGCAAACAGTTTTATTTTAAAATTACCAATGTTCCTATTTAAATCCTTCACTGCTGTCAGTGTAATGGAGTACAGACTTTTGACAAAGATATGCCACTTCTTGGTTAATATTTCAATAGCTAAATGCTATGATTATTAGTCCTTATTTAACTTCCTTTAACCTCTTTCTCAGGGGAGACCAGGCCAGGGCAATATCATATCAAATGCGCAAAAACAACAAAACTGAAATCAACAGACAATTGCCAGTTTTTTTTAGGTAAAGAAAATTAAAATGGACTCAAAACAGAGACAGTTGTTAAAGCAATCATTCACCACTTGGTTTACAGCAACCAGCTATTCAGTTTATGAACAATGATTAACTTGATTTCCATCTGTAAGCTGTCACAAGTCTGCAGCAGAAAACACAAGAGCTTTCCATCTCCCTGTACACTGGGGACACACAGCACATACTGCATGTGTCCTGTAATCTTAGGATAAACGTCACATCTTTTCGTCTTTCAGTTATATCCTAAGTGGCTCTGTAAATACAGACACACCAATGACTCAACGAGGCACAGAGGGGTGGTCACTCACCTCAACAGTACAGGGCACAGAGATGAGCTCATGGTTTTCGCTCGATATATCACATGTTAAATGAGAGTTTCAGTTCATTTCGACCTGCTGTATTTCATACTATTATTACAGCTGTTGTGTCTTTGTGGGTCGTGCTAAACTTTGTGCTTTCCACCTACATTCAGATTCAGGAAAATGAGCAGCCACACAAAATCACAGTGTGCTTTGTCATGTTCTGGAAAAATTTAATGTACATAAGAACATATAAACAAAATCTTTAAAACAAAAAAACAACAAATTTACACGTTCTGGTCTGGAAGTCACAGAAACCTCCTACTTAGTGCCTCCACCACAAGACTTTGACAGCTTGAAAGACAGCTTACAGAACAGGATACGTACTAAACAAAGAATGACTGAGCATGTTTCAGAAGAGCAGGAGAAACACATTACACACAGCGAAAGGCCGGAGAGGAAAAGTGTTGTTTGGATTTAATAGATTTTGTTGTCCTGACACTTTGAAGAAGGTTGTTCCAGTCTAGAGGCTAAAATAACAGAAAACTGCGAACTTTAGTTTGCTCCCTGATTGAGGCACCTCAGGGACACGGGGTGCAGTAAGGACACATTGGACAGCCAACCGGACCGAAGGTGTCCAGTCAAATATGTTTTTGTACCAGAGGTTTCTCGACGGTGTCCCAGTCCGGCTGCTGTACATCCCTGAAGTGATGGAGTGAATCTGTGATGCTGTGACTCATTCCTGAGCATGTGCATTTGTTTCACTGTGTCACAAATCCAGCCAGTTGGACAGCCAGCTGGTCATTTTTAAATGGCTGTTCTGTCTCTGGTCAGCCTGGTAACAGTGTTATTGGTGACTCAGGAAGTAGGGAAGGACTGAAAGCGAAAATGTCCACCACATGCATTACAGTTTTAGGTATCAGTTTTTATTAATTTTAGCATTACTGACATAGGTTGCACCCTAGAATTTCTAGCCATTCGTGCATGTACATGTTTGCCAGTGTCCCAGTTCTGATTACACATGAAACTCCAGGTTTCTCGTCTGTGTACAGTACTGTCTTTATTTATCAGCAACACCTACAAAGAATATTTGGATCCGGTATTTTGATGCTGCAGTATGCTACTTTCTGAGTCCTCCAGGAAGCATCTTTCTAAAACGATGACAAGACATTGTCCAGGGGCCTGAAACCAAGATATAGTGTTTACATGTACAGCAGATAACCCAGATACTAAAAAACAAAAACAACAAAACTCATTTCCAGGATACTAATGCACACACTTATTAGGTTGACTGTTTGTTAACTTGACTGACTCCAGCTGCGTTCTTACAGTGCAGCCACAATGCATTGCAATCAATAATGTACAGCAGTGTCTGTCAATGTGCCTTTAAACTTCAATCTGTCACCACTGCAGCCAAATCCGATAAGTCAGGTTCATTCACTGAACGTTTGCAAAAATGTAAATAAGGTGTCCAAGAAACTTCAATAAGTACTTTTATTTATACATCTGACTAATCAGGATTCATTACATAGTTTTTTTTGTTTTTGTTTTTTTTTTTTTTTACATCAAACATTTGTACAGTCGCACACAGTCACAGCTTATAAGCTACAGTCAACAACCATTTGTTGTTCAGCTGAATCCTGAGCATCATCACAGCTGAATATTCTTTTACTGTGATCCGTTCACTAGTCTAAATAATTTTCAGTCATATAAGGTTTGTTTGAATAAGGAGAGTTACAAGTGGTACCAAGTGGTCTATCTAATCATTAAAGTAACTACCAAAACAAGGTAAAAGACAGTAGTAACACTGAAAACACATCTTACCTGTGTCTGTTGTTTGTTACATTATCATCACACATGGACAACATCTTCAGTATTTGAATCATAAATAGGATAACAATGTCTTGCATGTGGGTTTTGCCCTCACACACTGAGCATCTGCAGCATCTTATCTCCTGGAGCGACCAAAGTGCTAACGACCTGCATTACATCAGCTTGAGTAACATTAGCAATTAGTAACATTAACTCTAAAATTACAAACCAAAGTATATTAGTGTGTGATTCCCTTTTTAAAAATGTTTTAAATGAGCTTGAAAGAACTATATTCCTTCTTTCTTTTTTCACCTTTTTGCTTTATCCAGCCTACTCCCCATATCTAACACGTCCTCCCTCTCTCTGTATTCTCCCCAGCCCACCCAGCAGAGTATGATGGGCACAGATTAGACGGTAAGTTTTGCCAAGAAGTTAATTATATCTGCACACTCTGAGTCTCCGTGAGCACAGGGGATTTTAAAGGAATGTTTTGTGCTGCTGATATTTCCCATGTTGCTGCTGAAAGAAAAGTGTCTCATAAATGCCAAATGAAAAGGAGTTGCAAGAAGCAACCCTAACGTATTATGTCCATTTAAAATAGAGAGCATCAGAGTGGAATTCCCCTAAGGGTCATGTAAAAAAAAAAAAAAAAGAAAAGAAAAAAAGAAAAAATCTAATGTTAAAATTGATACAAGACCAGTCACACCTGCTCATTCAGAGGTATTTCTCTATTTCTGCTAAATTCTACTATGTAGAGCAAAATTTAAAACATCAAAATTGTGAAACAACACATGGAATTATGTAATGAACATGAAAGTAGTACTTTTTATCTGACAGAGTAGCCACTGTTTGCTTTGATTACCGTTTTGCACACTGTTGGTGATGTATGAACCAGCCTCATGAGGTGCCACCTACAACACTTTAAGTTAACATGTGAACCATGTCAAAAATTAACAGGTGGAATTTCTTGCTTTCTTGATGTGTTGGAAGCCATCACTTGTTTTGTGCTCAGGTCGTGTTGGTAAACAGCAAATAGTTTTCTTCAACTACCATCATAATCCGTATTATAGCAAGAACCACTCAGCTAAGTAAAGAGAACATAGACATAAAGGTCACACGGTTCAGAACATTTCCAGAACTTTGACAAAGTTCCTTAAATGTAGCCACAAAAGCCACTGATCCCTGTGATGAAACTGGTTGTCGCGAGGAGGACCGCCTCAGGAGAAGAAAGTTCTCTGTACTGCAGAGAAGTTCATTAGTGTTTGCAGCTTCAGGAATTAACAGCAGCTCAGATTAGAACTCACATCAGTGCTTCCTGGAGTTCAAGTCGCAGATACATCTTAATATCAAGTGTTGGGTGGAGACTATAAATCAGACCTTCATGGTGTAGCTGCTGCAAGGAAGAAAAGTAAACCTGCTTGAGTCCATAAATATTGTATCTAACAGCCATCTTATTTTCTTTTGTAGTATCTACGGCTCACCTACGGATGGAGGGAGTCCAAGTAGCATTTGCTACCTTCATCCCTGTCACCCTCCTCCTCATCATCATCATTGGGATCTACCTCCACTTCTCAAAGTACGTTCAAATAACCAGTGACTTAACGGGAAAATATCTTGACATTTTAATATAAATAACTGTCACCTACTTTTTTAACCCCTGGTATAATACTGTAGATCATAATTTTCTCAACTGTCTTATTAAACTTTTATAATACAATTCAAATCGCAGCTTGTTTTCAGACAGGAAAATGTACTCTTTATATGCTGAAGTAACAAAACAAGAAATCACTTAAAACATGAATGGATGGAAAACATTTAATATATAAGCCTAGCCTGAGAAATTTTCATGCTCTTTTAAAAAAAACACGATCACAACTAGAAATGATTGTGCAATGATTGTTTGTGTGTTTGTTATTGTTGTTACTACGCTCTGAAAAGGGTTACAAGCAATGTAATGGTATCGTACAGCTTCATCTGCTTCATATAAGTGATGGGTTGCCAGAATAATAGTGTTTGTAAAGTGACATGCATTTGAGGGTCACAGCAGGTGCAGATATCCAATGGTGAAAAAATAACTCAGATTCAGCAGTGGAGTACCACAGCCTCTCCAGAGAACACAGCAGGCTTTGAAAGTATTCAATAAATAGACACCACGTTTTTGCTGAATGTCTCTTGAGACTTTTGCACTATGCATGTGATCTTTTAATAACATTATTGTCTGATGTCTTGGACAAAAGAGGGGATTTGGACAGCTTCCATCTGAAGGGGATGAACTCAAAGAGAGGCAAATGTAACTACATTTAGCTGAAAATACCGACTGCATTCTAAAAATAACTGTCAGCGGATTAGGATCAGGATTTCAGAACACAATGGTGACAAATAGAAGGTCAAAATGAGACCTGACCAGAACATGCAGCATGGCAAAGAGTATCGAATGTGGAGTCCACAAATGCTTTCACTACATAAATGCTGGTGCCATTATTTCAAAGTGACAACGGCTTTAAGCCTTCCTGCATTGTACTGTACAAGCATTTTTTTGCACTTCTTTTTCAAGAATATGTGCTTTCTGTGTCTGTGCTCAGGGCTCAGAGGAAACCACAGCAACTCTCCCTATCCTCCAACGTTCCATATGAAAACATTACTGGAGAATCTACATTTGACAGCTCCGTCTATGAGACAACGGTGAGTCAACCTGCAATACATTGCAACTCCATGAAGATTCTAAAGTTCAGAATTTGTTCAAATGTTTCACTGAGGTGTTGATGATCATTTTTGGAGGCTGCAGTTTGTGGTGATGTTGCATTAAACTGACAGGTGTTTATACTGTTTTATCCTCTCAATTCATATAAATGAAGGAGACCAGATAATTCTAAACAGAATGACAGCACCATAAACCGCAGCCTCCAAAAGGTTTATGCACTTCAATCTAATATCAACTCCTCATTTTTCTGACTCTTGGAGCTGTGGACAGTTTTTCTAGACTGCTTCCTGCAATTTCTGTAGTCATATGACATTTTTACTTTATTGGACTACTCTGCTAAACAGTAATAGTAGAGTTGCTATGTGGGAGTGGTATCAGAATTGTTTTTGCACAAAAAAATGAAAATAAGTTATTTAATACATGTATTTTCAATTCAATTCAATTTTATTTGTATAGCGCATATTTACAACAACAAGTCATCTCATAGCGCTTCACAAAGGCAGAAACACCCAACAATCCAAAACATTTGGATTCCCTATAAGCTTCAGCAGTCCGCAAGCAGTCTGCAACAGTGGGAAGGAACCGAAAACCCCCACAGGGGAAAAAAACCTCCGACAGAACCAGGCTCAGGGAGGGACGGCCATTTGCCTCGACCGGTTGGGTGGATGTAGGATGAATTATACAATGTAGTGTACAGTTAAAACAGTTATTAGAAGTTATTGTCCTTTAGTTCCTCCATTTCAAATGGACCAATGAAATATTCCATTCCGTAGTCGGTGGAGGTAACAGGAGGCATCATGGTGGGGCAGCAGGATACAGAAGGGTGAGGCCAGTGGCTGTAATTCAGGAGCTCCAGATCCAGAGACATCCACAGAGAGAGCAGGCGCAGGAGAACCTCGGGGGGAGTCACAGAGTTAGTCGTATGTAATGGTGATATACAGCTATATAAACATATACATACAGACACATATATATAAAGAGGAGAGGAGAGGAGAGAAGCCCAGTGCATCATGGGAATCCCCCGGCAGTCTAAACCTATAGCAGCATCACTAAGGGACAGCTCAGATGACTCCGAGCAGCCCTAACTATGAGCTTTATTAAACAGGAACGTTTTTAACCTAATCTTAAAGGTAGAGAGGGTGTCCGCCTCCCGAACACAAACTGGGAGCTGATTCCATAAGACAGGAGCCTGATAACTGAAGGCTCTGCCTCCCATTCTGCTTCTAGAAACTCTGGGAACCACCAGTAGACCTGCAGTCTGAGAGCGAAGCGCTCTGTTAGGATAATATGGAACAATAAGGTCTTTAAGATACGATGGAGCCTGATCATGAAGACTTTTATATGTTAGAAGCAGGATTTTAAATTGGATCCTTGATTTTACAGGAAGCCAATGGAGAGAAGCTAATACTGGAGAAATATGATCTCTTTTATTGGTTCCTGTCAAAGCTCTGGCTGCAGCATTCATTCAAATTGTTTTCTGACATTTGCTTACATGAAAATATGTTGTCTGATACGTGTATTTTCACCACTGAAGTACAAAACGGGGTTAGAGTCAGGTCAGGGCTGGCTCTGGGATCACATTTAGTTACCTTGTTTTAGTTTATACTGGACTGGCGTTGCATATATTCCTCGATACATGTTTCCTATTTCTTAGAAACAGACTAACTGATACACAGTAAACATGGCGCAAAGAACAGAGTGTGGTTTGCAATAAACTTATTGGGAATGAAGGTTAGTAGGACCAGTAGTGGCCCAACACAGTTATTTCCCCTCTGGGCAGCCTCGCTGGTTTATTTGGTCAAACCACAGGAGTTATTCAGCCCTGGGACATCTCTTAGTGTATCCATTTGATAGTCAAGCCTTTGTGGCCAGCAAGAAGCCCGTTTTGCTGGCAGAAACTCTGCCTTCCAGTGGAAATTCTCCAAATTGTTCAAGATTTGGCGCGAGAACATTGCTGTGCGTGGTCCAAAAGTCAGAGCAACAAAAAGAGGCAATGGCTCATTAGATAAATAAAATCCTCTGAAAAGACTGTTGAGACTATAATTTTGGCCTCCGAAACAGAATGAATTTACAAATATAAAGTTCCATATTTTCTCTCAGTATTTCATACCTTTGATTGCAGCTCGATGCTGTGGCCACTGTAGGTTTTCACACTGAAAGTTTAGAAAACATCATATTTGGATCTTAAGGTGATGCTTCCTCATAGCAACCATTTGAACAGAAGCCACAACTTTGTGTCTGTGATTAAGAAACAGGAATTACTAACAAAATATTGACTCTTTGGTCGGGTGCAGCATCATTTTAATTGATGAAATTCTTTCTATGTCCTGAGTTGTGCTTTTTCTTTATCTTCCATGCTGGCAATCCTGAAGAATAATGAGGTGAGTTGGTTCTATCTTAAATGCTGGGATGCTTCACAGAGCCTGGGGTATCTTCTTCCTTAATGCCCTCAAAGGTCCTTTTTCTCCTGTTTGAATAAGATTTGTTAAAAATCAGTATCTACTCATTCAGTGAAATGATTCATAATCATGAACAGTATAAAATTGTTAAAGATTCAACAAAGTACACATTATTCCATGATTAGTAGCAATGTATAATATGTAGAAATCACACTTAATACTCTAAAGTACATCTTCTTCGTAGTTATATACTTTTACTTAGGAACCATTTTCATTGACTTTTACTCCTCCTGGTATTAGAGAACACGAGTACTTTCTCCACCTCAGTAACAATGTAGAATAACACTTGTTTTATCATTTATACCAGTGTACCATTTCTTGTACATAGAATATCATCGTCTATGACCTCTGACATCATCGGTGTATCATACTGTGCTGCTACTTTGTGCCAGTGTAGAATCTACCTTACAACAAGAGTTTCACTATGAGTTAAATCCCCAGATGTACCGAGCTGGGTTGTGGGTTGAGAAAACATTTGGCAACTACCTCTGTAACTGAATGTTTTATTCTCTTCACAGGAAACAAGAGAATACGAGGTTTCGATCTGAAGTCGCCCGCGTGTGTGTGTGTTTCAGAATGGACAGCTAAGACGACCGCTGGCCTTTTCAATGTCCCTCACACTCACTCCTTCGGTGACTCCCTCGACACCCCTCACAATGTTCTCTGTACACTGAATATGAGCCTCCCTTTATTTACCCAACAGAGGACACATCAGCACTCCTGGAAAACCTGGGCCAACCGGATTATTTTTCTAGCTCTTCAACAGTAACAGGTCCAGCAGCATCAAACTTGTACAGTTTTTAATCCTGTGCTCGCATCCTGAGAACTTTCAGTGGAAACACCATCTCAGAAAGCAGAAGGAATCAGTGCAAAGCTAGTGCCATTAAAAGCATATAACCACAGATGTTAGGTTGTGTTATGTACATTATACACTATGTCTTCTGCCACCATCAAAAGAATAATGCTTATGGGATGTATATTAAGATCTTAGGATTAAATGTCACAGAAAACAGCAGTATTAGCTTTTATCTGAGTATGCCCAAAACTGTTGCTCTTTGAACTGATGAACCTTCTGAGAGAGAAAAAAAAATCAGAATGTGCCTTAATTTAAAGGCCCTTGAAGAAATATCTTGCTAAAATATGTTCAGATTGACCATTCTCTTGTCTGTATATTCAGCATGGAGGTGAAGTCAGAGTGATGCTAACCTAGCTTAGCATAAAGACTGGAATCAGACGAAACAGCTAGCCGCTATGTGTTATAAGCTCAAACACACCCACCAGCACCTCTGAAGCTCAATAAAACATGGTGCATCTCTTAGTACAAAAATAAAACCTTAAAAGCAGAATTTAGCAGTTTTATGGATGTTACTATTTCTAGACACATAATACTTCAGCCTTATGCCAAGCATGGAAGTTGAAGACGTTTCTGTAGTGACTTGCTGAAAATCTGAAAATGGTGGAAGAGTTTATGTAGCTATTTAGTGTGGAAAATTTCTGCAGAGGAGAAGATCATTATGATGCTTTCTGGGACTGCTATTTCTCAGCCTGGGGCAGAGTCACCTAAACTGTTGAAAAACTTTAATGGTTTCTTCTCTACATGATGTATACTAATAAACAAGTTAACTGTTAGTGTGCGAACTTTGGCAGTTTTCACGGATTGGGTCTGGTGGGTCTTCACAGTTAAGCTTGTGCCTATGGCAAATCGTTTCTAGCACTGCAGATATGTGTATCCTCAACAAACATTCCAGATATCAGCACATCGATGTGTCTTTAATTCTCCTCAATGCAAGATATCTATATTGTCCTTTTAAGATATCTTCAGTAAACTTATCATCATCATGATGTTGCGGATGTCATGAACTGGATTTGTGCAAAGCCAAAATGTGATTCAACTTACCTTGAAATAGAGTTTGAGTCGGCAAAATGATGTTGCATATATCAGTAGTTACTGCAGTAAGAGGGAGGGAGAGGTGGTACGAGTGTAAAAGCACATGACAAGCCTTTTTTAACATCATTTCGGCCTGAAGTTATAGTTGTAGTAAATTTTAACGACAAGTCTTGAATGAAGGAAGCTCTCATTCTCTGAAACCTCCTATCTGATAAGTTCTCACCGTTTCACTGTATTTTCTGACATTTTTTTATCCACTACAGAGGTCGGCTTTACTTCTGCTGGAAGCCTCACATGAGCAGCACCATGACAACAATTCAGACTAGTCATAATGATGTTGGAGATGTCTACAACTATTACTAAGACTCTTCCAAACTGAATTACAGATTCTGTCACTGTCCTCTTGACTGGTCAGAGTGACGTTATGGATATCTGGAATCAAAACTCTGACATGTCGCCATGTAACTACATGTAGTCAGAATGATTGTTGATATCTGTCATTTTATTTCTTGATATTCCGATTCAGTCTTTACTGTTCAAACATTATCATGTTGGCATCTATGTAAACAATGATGTGGTAAAAACAGACAGCTAAAAGATCTGTTCATAGTTAAAACAACATCATACCATCGCATAACTGACACCTTCACTATGGTTTCAATGCCTAGATCTGAATATGCCACAGACATGAACCGTTACGTTTGGTATCGTTTTAGCGATTGCATGTTCATAAATGAGAAAGTGGAGGCTACATGTGTTCTATACAGCCATAGCAGAAATTCAAAGCAGGAAGTTACATTTGGTTATGTCTCTTTCTGTCTCTCTTGCTCTGTCTTTCTAAAGTAGTAAGTGAAACAAAACATAAATTAAATGTATCATGAAATTAAATAAACATTGTATTACTTATGACCATTTTGAGGATACACACATGTGCGAGCTGTTTGGTGAAACATACACTTCAGAATAAAGCAACACTGGCTCACTAAAAGCTCACTAACATTCGATACTTTACTTAACAGGCCAGATACTGTAATCAAGTACAGAAATTAAACTGTCAGGAATACTGCACGACAGCATCCTGTGAAGCTCTTGTTAGTGCAACTCCTGAACCACATACACAGTAGAAGTGCATGTCTGGAGACAAACCGTTGTTTATTCCCATGCTTCCCAGAGGAAAACGTTACGGCTCAAAGCTTGCTCTTCAGAGACAACATTTCCATTTCTATTTTATAAACTCCTGTTGCTAATTGTTGTCCTCCTCCTGCGTAACCTATTTCTGGTGAATTTGTGAGTTTTAAGAGAAAAAAAATAAAATGAGGCTGAAATGAGAATCACAATTTTGTCTCCTGAGCTAAAAGGAGGAGGCTTTGAGCTGTCCAATTTTCTTCTGGGTTTACTCAGAGGAGACAGTGATGCTTTTTTGAATAGGAGTCAGCTGTACTTTTAGGTAGTACCCCACTGGTTTCATTGCCTCCCAACTGTTTGATGGGTAAATTTGAATATTTATACAGATGGACAAAACATCACAACTTCATCCCACTGTGTAAAAGTAAAGCCATAATATCTCACATGTGGTTGCTGTTATCCAGACACTTGGAACAGAGCCAGGCTAGCTGTTTCCCTCTGCTTCGAGTGTTATGCAAACCCAAGCTAATCCCAGCCTGTCTTTGTACTTTATACACAGGCATGAAGCTGGAAGCATCTCTTTATATAGTAATGTTAACATACACATTTATGTTATATATCATATGATCAATAAATCCCAAAACAACATCCAGTTTCCATGGAGATCATTGGATTATCTTTAAGAGAGGCAACACTGATTCCACATGTTCATATATAATTTGCAGAAATAAAGACAAATTTAGATTTCTTCTTGGTCCATTAACATCAGTTTAGCCTCACAGATTGAGTTTGAACATTTTTAGTGACATTACATTGCATTAAACTTTCTCTGAAGCTATAGGAAGGTGCACACCAGGACAGGCTGTTGTTCTTATTGCCATTGCCTGTTTGGAGATTGTGTCTAAATTGATACCATTGCTGTCATTCAAACTTACAGTATATATTGTCCAATGATAATATGTATCCATGCAAGCTGGTGTGATGACAATGATAATAATCAACCTATTTTTGATTCATTGTACATAAGGTACTGATTAAACTACTTCACAAACGTCTTCAATAAAAGCTATTGTTCAGAAAAAAACAGTGACAATATGTGTGGTGAGTGAATGGTTTGTATGCTTCAATGAAACTTCAGAATTAAGGTTCTAGGTTTCAAACTCTTCCTTAAAAATCTTCGCTCCTTTAGTAATAATAATAATAATAATAATAAAGACTGTAACAAAGCATTATAACAGCTTGTTATGCTTTTTAAAGATTTTTTTTGACATTTGAGCCTTTATTGTCGTGGAATTAAAAAGCAAGAGAAGAGTCATGGGCCTGACATGCAGCAGATGTTGCCATGGGTCGGAACTGATCCATGACCACTGCAGCAGGGACTACCTGTCCCTGTTCATTCCTACTTCACCAGATGAGCTACTGGGGCATCCCAGCTTCTAATGCATTTAAACCAATCAGAAGCCAGGACTGTCTGCAGTCATTGCTGATGCTATATACAGTACATAGTATGCACATCTGAATAAAATTACAGAGTTACTTAGATAAAAAGTAGAATTTTCTGGAAAGATTCAATATATTGCGCTCAGTGTAAAAGGTACAGAAGTTCTGGAAAAATAGGCACAATTGTAGCTCTCACATCATCCAGAGTCTGTTAAAGGTAATTAAATAATGATTTAATTTATTAGGACTCTGCAGTACTGAGTGAGAAGCACAAGAAGACTACCAGCTGCCACCTTTGAATGGTCAGATGACAGCTTATGCTGGCAAACTAATCTGGTCCAGGAAAGGCTGTCAGCTTAGGTCTGAGTTGTAGTTTAGGCATAGTTTCTGTGATATTGATCCCACACGAAAGCCAAGATTTTGCCATTTTGTCTGTCTGGTGTGCTAAAAAAAATTCAAGCTTACAGAAAATCTACATAAAGAAATACTAACTTAAATAAATTACACAGTAATAAATGATAATCCAGAACTTACACGTGATCAGTTACATAGTATGTGGTATAAAACATTGAGACTTACAGAAAAAAAATCTCAATTTAAATGACCCCAATAGAATACGAATAGCAACAACAGTAGAACAGCCAAAATAAAAAATAAAAATGTGGGTGATATTGACCAGAAGTGCAGTATCTAAACCCATATGCCTCTCTGCTCTCTTTAACCAACAGCAAACTCAGCTGGGCACTTACATGCAGGGCATGTGTCATCTAATAGGTGACTCTTGCCTGTACGAATACTTATTTTTACTTACGAACAATAAGAATAAGAACATAGAAAAAAAGCAGCCTGCTGCCTGCTGTGTGTCTAGAAAATGTGTTCAAAAACATATTTCATTTTCTGCTATTGCACAAGCTTTGATGGTTTGCAAGAACAGCATGCATGTTGTTATCTTTATTAGAGTAAATAAAATGCCCTGCATGAATCATACATTAATAATAACCTAATGGTATGCATGAACTGTGATGCTGAAGACACAAAGAAAATAGAACTGTATGGCAACATAGCATACTGTCAGTATTTTAGAGACCCTTCCCAAATTCATGAATCATATTTCTATGGAGTTCATGTTCTGTTCAGAGGAGCTAAGCTCTCCCAGACCCTGGTAGGTGTCTGATCTTAGATGGTTATTAATTGTTTGAATTCATAGCCATCATGTGGTTCATATGTTTCTTACAGCAGCTGCTGTTTGGTGCCTGTGGACATTGTAACTGTCTCTGTAGCACTGCTGTTTGCTGCAGTGGATCGATTTGATCCATGTTGGACTTCTCAGGCTGCCCAAGAATAACACGTAATTATCTCAGCTATTTGAACATATACAGAATAGCCTGATTGCATGAATTTAAATTGAGCCGAATGGAACCACTTCAGCCCCAACTAATTTGTTAGGTCCCTTTAAGTCAGGTGTTGGACTTTACACCTCTTTTTATCAGCACACTTCATGGAACAGGCCCTTGGTACAGTATATGTCATATAAAAAATAAGGTCTAACTGTGTATTCTGAAGGTTTGGTCAGCTGTCTAGATTTAAAAAAAAAAAAAAAGCAAATTAACAAACAGACTAAAAACACACACAAAGATGTCACATTCTGAAGAAATAATTAAAACATGTCATCATTTTCACTTTACTTGTTTCAATACAGTCATACTAAAAGTAAATATTTCCATTTTGTTTGCATGTGGAGTGATCTCTGGTTTCTAGTTGTACACACCCTCCTCCTCTGTGCCTCCACAAAACAGATCAGTAGCAGTGTGTAGAAAGGTAAGTAACCTCATCGCTTGACTGGGTGGGAGCAGGACACGGCTTTACCGGCCTCGCCTCCTTCAGGGTTTGAATCAGTGCCCACATCTCAGATGTTCTCTTTCAGTTCAAGACAGTTTAACCACATGTATCCAACATTGTACCTCCTTTTTTTGCATAAAACTTGACATTTCTTTACACAACACTTTTAACATGACGCTTACTTTGTCTGAAAATGAAAACACTTTTATTTATGTCCAAGTTTAGAGAGTCATTACATGGAATCAGTTAGCTCCGTCACCACCGTCCTAGCATCACCATTTTTTTCTTTTGTTAATCCAGTAAGCTCCAATAAATGAATTGGGGGTATTTTATTGTCTGTTCAAATGCAGAAAATCTCATTCAGCCAAAGCCTTACAGGTCTCCATCACAGGAAAACTGTGAGTTAAGAAAGGAAATTTTATCATTTCTGAAGTAGATATGGTCAAAATGTGTTAAGAATAAATAAATAAATAAAATATTTTGCTTCGAAAAGCTTTTTTTTAAAAAAAAGATTTTCCATATAAAACGCGTGCCTCCTTATTCCTATCACTCACACCATTTCTTGGTTCTTGAAATGACTTCTACACCTCCTTCCCCACTGAAAATCTACCACGTATATAGTTATGCAAATATGTTAATGTAAAAAGTTTAACTAATGGATATAAGATGTGTCCTACATCACTGAGAGAATTCAGTCAGTGTCTGTGAAATGCAGTTTCCATATCTCAATGCTGTGTGTTGCCTGCTGGACCTGGACTGGTTTGCAAACTCGTGAATTGTGATGGACTTCTACACCTTGGGTGAGCAAAAAGCAATTTTTACTTGTCAAACTTTAACTTCATCATGCTGTGCATTGAAGCTTAAACATCCAAAAGAAGGAACACCCAAAATACATTTTTGAGGGGAGGTGACGTTAATCAACAAGAAGCTACACTATACAGACCCTGAGGTTAGTTCTGGTTCCCCTTCAAAGCAAACAGTAGTAGCAGTAACAGAAGCTGGATTGCCATTGGTGTCCTTATTCATGAAGCTGTCTTAAATTAAGAGTTTTTGTGATCATGGAATACTAAGCACTGGAAATGTAAACATAACCTCCTGGGGCTTGACTGGACACAGGTAGGTGAAGATTAAGAACAGCTGAAGTTCTGGAAATGCTACATTCAAAGAAAGTCAACATTACATATATGAATGTGTCCACATTTATCACGCTTTGCACACATTAGCTTGAGCAAACTTCCAAAGGTTACAATCCATTAGGCCATGCTCCTTAAACACAACAGAGCTGTGCCTCCCTCTGCTGGCAAGGGCTACAAATTACCCATCATCCATCAGGCAGGAAGGGATCACTTTAGCCATATGGCACTGAATCTTTTTTACTTTGGTGTCTGAGGTTTGATGCAGTCTGCTGGGAACTGGATGTTTGTTTACTAATCATCAGAAGGACTCAATGTCAAAACTGCGGTCTAAATGTTGTTGTGTTGTTCATTATTCCTGTTGCAACAGGTTTAGAGCACACTGAATTATTCACGGCCTTTAATTCTACAAACAGACCAATATTTCAACAATATGGTGTCTTTTTTCCAGGGACCTCCTTTAGTCGTTGGGACTTGTGAGCAGTTTGAGTGAAACCTTTGTTCTGCTTTATTCTTTTTTTGTAGATACGGCTGTGGACACACAAAGAATCAGGATGGAGAAAAAAAAATCTGAAAATTAAAATTTCACTACAAATTGCAAAGATGAAAGTAATAATGCAACAAATAAAAAAAAAAACAACAACAAAGAAAAACAAGAAAAAAAATATAGTAAATCATAGATCATGTGAAGTTCGTCCATACATTACTGAGGTCTGTGATGTTTATGCTGAATTGATGGAGTTTCTGAGGAAATCCTCCATTTATCTACAAGTAAACTGCGAGAATTAACTCTGATAAAACCCGAGCATGCTCATGTTTGTTTTATTTGTTGTTTACTTTCTGTAACTTGTAGTGAACTGGATGAAACATGTTACTAGAAATTCAAGAAAAAGGTTCACCTGAAGCAATACAAACTACCAAAGAGCAACAATACAACATCTTATGATCTAGGCTTCAGTCACACATACTGCAGTGTGACACCGTTTTATTATTGCTGTTGTTATTATTAGTACTGATAGTATTTAATAGATGGCTCGAGGAACATTACCATTCACGGACATCATCATGTTGACTTAACTATCCTATCCAGGCTATATAGCCTATAAACTGTGTTTTCATAGGCTGTCTGTCGTCCGATTACTTAATTATTTTAGTTAGACTTTGGTATAAAAAACACACGAGCAGCAAGCCCCAGTGGTTTGAACGGAGCTGTCGGAGCAGCGGTAGCTCACTGAGCCGCTGCTTCACAAGGAACAGCTAATAGCTAAGAGTAACAGTAACGTTCGTTAACAAGGCCACCGATGCAAGCAGCAGTTCATGCCGCTCCTGGTAGCAGCAGTGTTCAAACCGTCGTAACGCGCAGTATTAAAAGCAGACTGAGACGAGAACAACAGCAGCAGCCGGTTACCGTCCACACAACCTTATTAGCTCCTCGTTACATTGTATGTATCTCCGTAATTATCTATATCCGTTCCAATGCGCATGCGCGTCCGGCGGTTCGCGGTTGCGCCAACTGGTAGAGGATGTTGCTAGCAGCCAGTGTAGATGCACAGCCTTTTTCACAACAATAACATCAACCGAATTTGCATCTCCACATACCTGATTTGAGGATTATACATTCTGAACGCTATCGGAAACCGTGCTTTGGACCACGACACGCCGAATTCCATCCTGTATTTTTGGCTACATCTTCTGTTGACAATGGGAGCGGAGGGGTTTGCAGATTTACAAGGCTCCTTTTTGCAGGAGCAGAAACAAGAATCATGGCTGGCCAGCTAGGCCGCAGATGGATTTTGCAGCTGAGAGCAACAGTCTATTGATATTAAATACTGTACGTATTCTCAGCACTTGCACCTAAGAAGTGGTGCTAAGGAGCCAGCGTTTTCATTCCAGGACTCCATTCGGTTTTTGTTGTCTTTTTGGGGCCAACAACACAAGCTAGTGAGCCCGCTAGCTTCACAACCTTGACTGGTTGACGTCTTGCCTTCGTAGTTAGCTCCTTTAGCCGGCTAACGATAGCTAGCATCGCTTGGTCAGCCATCCGCTGGTTAAAACCATTTGGGAAAAGACATTTGTTACAGTATTTACTCTCATTGTTGTTTACCCCAATATACTTGTATCGCAAATTCCTTTTGCAACGTCTGCTCCTGGATGAATGTGGGACAAAATGGAGACCCCGACGATTGTGTACGATTTGGATACCTCTGGGGGCTTAATGGAGGTGAGGTTGTTATGCTCGAAGGCCTTTATTTAGTGAAATATCCCCTTATTGCTTTTTATTTCAAGTGTTTTCCGTAATTTAAATTGCCGCCATCATCACCACTATAGCCTGCTGTGAAGTGCTTAGTTCAGCTAGCTAACTCAATAGTTTGGGTTGGTAATGGAGGCCACAAGTTAATGTTACCGCTCTCTTTAAGCGTAACAAGAGACGGCACAGCGGACATAAAGCTACATAATTTTCAACTGTGTAGACAATCAGTCAGCACGTCTGCCACTATCTGATACTAAACAGCTGGCTAACTTTTGCAGCAAATCCAAACACTGCTGGCGCCCCCAAAGTCCGAGGAGGTAGAGAAGAGGAGTCGGAAGTTGGTAAGAGACGTCCGGAGGAGCGGCAGGGCCACCAACCACGACACCTGTGATAGTTGCCGGGAGGGGGGAGACCTGCTGTGCTGTGACCACTGTCCTGCAGCCTTCCACCTCCAGTGCTGGTAAGCTTCAGTAACAGTAAAGGAAGAGACAGAATGCTCAGAGATCAGTCATGCATGTGTCAAGGCTGCGTTAGCAACATGTACTGAGAGCGATGAATGCTAACTTCTGGGAGGGCTGTTTCCAGTTTGTGTATGAGGTGCTACAGACAAGCATGTAAATGGAATTTTACTTCCGATATAGCTGAGTTAAATTATTAGAGTTTTCAATTTACTATTTTCCGGTATATAAACCCGCGGCAATTTCAGTGACATTTTAACTTCAGCAATCGATGGTTCCCCTGTCTTCACATTGTATTCTCCCATCCATCTGGGCCGAGGAGGGCGGTAGTGAGCTCTGTGTGGAACTTGCTAAAGTTGAATATTAATTCCGTGTTTCCCGGGGAATTTCTTATATACCGATGTCCCCAATACACACGAATAAAGTAAAATATCACCAAGTTCTAGTTTGGGCATATTATTTGTTGTCTAAAGCAGAGTAAACCTTGCATTTGTAGTTCACTGACTGGAGATGGCTAAGCAAAGCTATCAAATTTATTCTCTTGTCAACTCGAAGGAGCAAACCGGTGTGTTTCCTAAACTCTGAGGGGGACGTGTACCGTTACAGATGTACAGTCATGTTTATCCCGCTTGGTCATATATTAGGAAAGTTTATTGAGAGCAAAAAAATCCATCTGTTCCTGCTATTAAAAAGGCATGTTAATAGCTGTACGTGGATTTAAACGGAATGTATACGTGTAGCCTCGTCTGTAAGAGAGGCTAGAATTAGCTTGCAGTCGGTCCTCCCCTCCTGCCGCGGCTGCAGCCAGTGGAGCCGCTGCTGCTGCTAAAAATGGAGTCGAGTCTGCCTCTGTTTACAATATGGCGACCTCCCTGCTCTTTTTTTTTCTGTTTCACCGCCATCTTACCAACCTTTAAAATTTAGATGTGAGAGGAAAAGGGGCTTACAAAGAGCACAAACGAAATGTTGTGGCAATTTCTGAGACAAAGTAGCGGCGTGGCAGCGTTTGTTGTGGACATGTCACAGAGGTCGGCCCACTGTAGAATTTGTCCGGTGCCGCTTCGCTCGGCTCCGCTGTACATCTGCTTACACGAGTATTTTTTTTACCTTTGGCATTTGAAATAGTTGAGTTCAAGCTGTCACCTGGAAGCGGCCATATATGGTGAAGCCTGTGGATGGCTTAATTTTGTGTGACTTGTAGGTTTTCTCACATCAACTCAGGGGCAGGGTTAGGATTTGGTGTTAGTTTTATAATTGGCTACGGTGCTGGATTTGTTTAAACTTGGCTGCTTGATGATAATTAAAGAGCTCTTTCTGTGTTTTGTGTTACTTGTTGTTGTGTCCTTGTTATATATATTATATTTTTGTTGTACCCCTTTTTATGTAGCTGCTGAGGTAGTCCACCACTCCTAAATGAATGTAGAGGGAACACTGCAGCTCATATTGCTGTTTTAATGTGTCATGTGAAGTCTTGTCTTTCACATGTTGATTGTTGATGCTTATTACTTGTGAAAGGGGGATTCTAGAGTGCGAATGATAGTTCAGCTTTAGTAGTGTCCTGTATGTTGTATATCAGCCATTGTATTGCTCTCTCTTTGACATATTGCTCTGTCAGCTACTGGCCACATGCATGCTTTTACCACTAAAGCAGTGTTTAGTTTTTTATTTTTTAACCTTTTTCAACTTCAGCAGGTTTTACTTTGAATTGTGGAGAAACTTCTTATCGTCATTTAACTATAAATATATATAGTTATTATTGTCATATGCAGTTAAATAGAATGTTTTAAGTCTTTAATAATTAATTTGATTATTCATGACTTACAGCTGTTTTAATGCAAATTTGAACAGACTGAAAATAAACATTACTTTGCACATTCTTGTACACTTGTATATTGTATTGCAGTGCGGTTACATGTCAAATCTAACTAGATGTAGGCAGATTGGCTTAAATTTTCTAGCTGAGTTGTGTGTAGTCCTAGGGAAGTGTTGTATGGATTTTTATTTTTTATTTTTTTTGTCTAGTAATAGATAAATGTCCTTTGGAGTGAAATGAGACAACATAACTGTGAAACATCATGTCATAATGACTGCATACTCACATGTTCATGATGGTGTTAGCTCTTTGCTACATTAAAAATCAGCCTGTTCTCTGATGATTGTGTTTCATCTTCTTGCCACAGTAACCCACCTCTGAGTGAAGAAATGCTTCCTCCGGGGGAATGGATGTGTCATCGCTGCAATGTTCGAAAAAAGGTGAATGGTGAATTTTCTGTCGTACACACCAGATCCCTAATCAAAATTCTTTTCATGTCATTGTTGAAACAGTGAAAGAGCAGTGTGCTATATGGACTGATGAATCTGTCTTTTGCTTTTTATTTGCTGCTGCTGCTGCTAGAAGCGAGAGCAGAAGTCGGAACAGACCAACGGCCTACCAGAGAGATCCTCATCGAAGCGCTCTGCATCCCCGGCTGTAGAGCTGGAGCTCAGTGCCGGCCCTTTGCGGCTCGATGGCCTTCCTCCGGGGGCAGGAGCAGCAGGGCCGGGCCTACGAGTGGCCCAGGTCCGCCTTTTGGACCGCAGGACCAGCAGCAGGCCGAGCAGCCGGCCTGGGACTCCAACCTCCAACACTTCATCCACTCCGACCCCCTCAGAGGAGCAGAATGACGGGGAGGAGGAGGCAGCAGAGCCCGAGGATGAAGTTCAGGGCACAGAACTTGAGGGTGCTATGCCATCTGTTCCGACACCACGCCTTCTCAAGAGGCCCTTTCAGCTTCTAATAGCAGCTGCTATGGAGAGAAATCCCACACAATTTCAGCTGCCCAGCGAGCTCACCTGCACCACTGCGCTGCCAGGTCAGTCAGTCACAATGAATACTGTGACGTTGACTGTGTTACTAAACTGTATTTATTTCAGACAGTATTCAAAGGTAAAAAATATTAACACTAGGATGTGGTGGGATGGGCTCCTCGCGATGTGTTTCTATGATATATACCCCCAAATCACATACAAATTAAATAATAAATGAGTCAAGTTGTGCAAAATACTGCACCTTATTTACAATGTGTGTTCTGGAAGGTGTTGGGTATTTCAACTTTTTCACACATAACCGTTAAGGTAAACACAGGTTGGATTGTTTCTTAAGTATTTCTATGTTGTTTGGATTCTAGGCAGCAGTAAACGGAGGAGGAAAGAGGAGCTGCTAGGGAAGCCATTCAGGAGACCTCAACATGAACTGGACCCCAATGGTCTTGTCCCTCTACCAGTCAAAGTCTGCTTTTCGTGCAACAGGTTAGAACTACCTGAATCCAGTATCTACACAGAGGTACACACATACCTGAAGTGTTTCACATCTTGTACTAATTTCCTTGCATTTCCTCTCACAGGAGTTGCAGGTTGGCTCCACTGATCCAGTGTGATTACTGTCCTCTTCTCTTCCACATGGACTGTCTGGACCCTCCACTCACAGCTTTACCTGCCGGCAAATGGATGTGTCCAAACCATGTTGAGCACTTAGTTGTAAGAGATGCAGTCTTCGCTTAGAGCTAGAGATGTTTTTGTTACCACATTTTTTTTGCCTGACAGTGCAACAGAGTGATTAGTTTGTCATCATGTTTGTCTGCTGTACAGCTGAATCAGAGAAGCCTGAGCCTGTCCAGCCGCTGTCAGCTCTTCGACCAGTTCCAAGACAGGATGTCGCAGCACGCCGTCAAGTTAGACTTCCTGCGTAGAGTCCATCGGCAGAATGCACCCAACCGCCGCACTGCTCACCAGCACAATAAGAAGACCATCAAGGTACACAGGCTGCTCAGTGCAAGTGTGCAGACAGCCTAATCATGGCATATTGTGTTCTGTTTGTACTGTTTCTCCTGAACATTGGTGTATGGAGGTCGAGGAAGCTGAGCCATGCAAAAACTCAGATTGTTATCATTTATCATTATACACTGATTCACAATTTTTGAACTGGATTCTTGTGCATTGACTATAGTTGGGTTTCTATAGGGGACTCTTTGTGTCTCATCAAGTTTAAATGATTTGTACTAAATCTGCATAAAAAATGGAATTTGTATGTGAATGCTTTCAGATTTTAACCTACCTTGGCAAGTTATCCACACACAGTAAACATTAAAGATTAGCGTTTTTTTGTCAGGGTCATTAGAATATGTTAAAACACTTCATATTATCATTATAACAGTCCTTGTTTTTCCTTAGGTGCCAGATGCCATCAAGTCCCAGTACCAGAATCCTCCCCCAATGCTGCTTCCTGCAGGGGTGCGCCAGTTGGAGCTTGTTTGTAGCGGCGTTCCCGACCATCACCCCTCAAAGCACCTCACCACAGATGCCGAGCAGCAGGAGGTAGGCATAATTTGGTCTTATATGTTTTTTCAGATCACTCTAAAAACTGCAGTGCTGTTCAGAGGTTTACTATCGATGTCTGTGAAGTCAATGTAGACTCTTCTCCTGAAGTGGGGAAATACAGAGTTAAACCTTTTTAGTGATTGATTTCTGGTCTGGTTCATTACATTTATTTCATTTATTTTCATTTAGAAGGTCTTCCAGCTGAGTTAACCTCACTGTTCACTGTACATAAAAACGTTCAAACTACAGCAGAGGCAAAACAAAATATAGGTGACTGTATATTTCACTGACTCTGGGTTGGCTGTACAAAATGCATACTAGCTTGAACATTTTATAATATTACTAGAAAAGAAATATTCTGATAAGTCTCGTCAAGTAAACTTTATTGTCACCATAACTCTACACACAAGGTAATGTAGAAAATGTGTTGTTTTATTTGTTTTTACTTTTAGGTACTTGTGATATAAATGTGTCTTTCAGTAAGGACAGGGTGTCTAAATGGAAGTGATGGTGTCTTAGTGATTAAACATGGTTCTGTTGTGTTCAACAGTGGCTTCAGGATGTCATCGCACTTCAGTGCAGCATCATGCGTCACCTATCCATCAAGCAGAAGTCCTCATCCACAGCATCGTCGGTAGAGTGGGGCTCTGAGCAAAAAGCTAGTACAAAATCACACGGATCATCAGAGGACATGAAAACTCAGGCCTCTTTAGGAAGGACTGCTTCCCCTGACCCCTCCTCTAAACCCTGCAGTACACCCGTTGACCCCCAGGGGGCCTCTCTCTCCAGGGACACCCCAGCAGAGCTGGGTGTGTGTAAATGCAGAATGACACCATGTCAGAACTGTAGGAAATCCAATGGACCTCTGGCAGAGATTCAGCCTCCCAAAGCCAATGGACCTGTAGACTGTAAGAGTGCCTCAGACCCCTGCAGGCAGGCTGAGCTGCAGCACAGACTGAAGCCTAGTACAACACCTCCAGACTCAGCCCCTGCCTCTGGGCTGGTAAACCACATAGGAACAGAAACGGTTAAAAAGGAGTCTGAGAGCACTACAGAGGCCTGTGCTCAGAAAATTTGCCCCACTGCCCCCACGATATGGACCCACAGCAGCCAGCAGAACCACAGGAGCCAGAAGGAGCTCCAGGAGGAGTGTATGAGCAGCGATGAAAAACCATCGTACTCCATCACCAGCAGTTCCCTCTCGCACACACCACCTAAAGGCAACCAGGAGCACGACACGACCAAGCTGGGGTCATCGTCACCCACTCCAGGTATGTATTATCTCTTGGCAGTGCAAAAATAACATCAAAGCAGTTATTATGCATGAACACTTAGGGCTGTAAACAATGATGTATTTATTTATTGGTAGTTGTATTTGTAATTAGCTGACAAGATATTTTTAAAAACTGAAGATTTCATGAAGTTTTAGGTAATTACACAGCACCTATATGTCAGCTAAAGCAAAATAAATTGAAGTGTGCTGTTCTTCTCCATAAGGAATGTATTTTCACAATCCGTTCTCCTTATTCCTGCTTGGATTAAATAGTTTATTTTCTATGCCAGTTTTGTTTCGGACTGTGATGATGAGTCTTTAGTCTGGCAACACAGAGGTGTTGTGTGGTGCTGCTTTTTTTTTTTCTTAAGAGTGCTAACTACAGGAAACACTGGTGTTAAGTTAGTCTATTAATGTGCTCCATTTGCCCAGTTCAAACATTGGAAAGAAACCTGTGCAGATAGATGAAGCTAATTAAAAACACCTGAACCAGGTGGACAATTCAGTGACAGAAAATCTAAAGCAAATCCTATTGGGGTTCAAACCTGCAGCTTCTGAATGAGGTCTGGGATCAGTACAACCTCCTTGACTGTCCTGATTGTGGACCTACCTCAGTACATTGTTATCTTGTGTGTCCCTTAACATAACTGCATTCATTTAGACTGATTACACGTTCAAAGTGATGTAGAAATATTATAAGGTCCGGCTTGGTTAGGTTAATCTGTAAAATTAAATAAACTGAGTTTATTCAGATATGAGTTTATGAATTGAAATCAGACTCATGTAAAGAGTTGCTTGTCTGAGTAAAGGGAGCACCTGTCACTCTCACCTGAACATGTAGTGCGTTTTGGAATAGCTCCGAATCAGCTCAGCAGTCAGTCCCAAATGTACTTGCAAATTCATGCACAGCAGTTTTCTGTTGTGTGCCTTTTTAAACTTAGATGTCATTACAACGCAACACATCATGTCTGTCTGGAAAGTAACCACAACAAGGTGGCAGGTTGAGAAATGGGAATGGTATTATAGATGTGCTGGGTCGATACAGACATTGGTCAGCAGGTGGTGTTATTGCCTTTTTATTTACTTACGGCATTTTACATTCTGCAATTAAAGTAGGGCGCTGTTGATTATTGCTTTGGGTATTAGTAGACAATAGTGTAGCAGGCCTTTGGGTATTGTTTGAAAGTTTTAATTTACTTCAGTAATGTGTTTGAGGTCTCTTTTGGCACAATGTAAAACTGCTGCAACAGGCACACCAGTAGGTGGTTTTACAGAAACAGCTATTACCAGGTAACAAACATGATACATTTTAAAGACTTTAAAAATTCAAAATGTGCAAGTTCTTCTTCTTCTTCTTCTTCATTATTATTTGTTATGTTCTTATTATTGTATAATATAGTGAGTTATTGCCCTTATTATTTGTTTTGGAAAAGGTCTCCCTGAAATAGTAATAGCGGGCCCACATTAGCTTGTTTAAAAGGAAGACTTGATGTTACATCAAGTCTGTTTTGAGACATTTGTTTTGCCAAGTATTGTATACCAGTGAAGGAGAAAAATAAATGGAGGTTAACTTGCTCAAGTTGAAATGACTGGACACATTTGAATAGTTAAATTTGTTGTTTAAAATAAGTTATTGTACTTGAATGAATAAAGTCCCCATCCAGTCAAATGCCCAGTGTCGAGTCCCCTGGTTCAGAATATTGACCACATCTGGTGTCATCTTTGTCCTTTCCAGACATAAAGGCTGGTGCTGGACTGATGGGCTCACTGCTGCCCAGCACTCTTTCCACCATTGCGAACCTGTCCAGCTGCATGAAGGATGGAAAAGAGGAGGATGGGGGTAAGTGTACCTACTCAGTCAGGACATGTGACAATATTGAACCACTGTGGCACTGCAGTGTGTGTGATGAGGTTAGCAAACTGTAGAATTAATGGTCATGTCCGTGTGTGTGTGCAGGGATTGAGCTGGACAAACTGGATGCAGAGATGATCAAGCTCTTGGCCTATCAGAGGATCCAGCAGCTTTTCCCCCCCAAAGTGCCCAGCACTCCACCTCCACCAGCCACCAGCGCTGCCCCCAAAACCCAGTCACCCAACCCTGAAAGTAAGGCACTACTGTACCTCTGACACTGTTCTTCTGTCTGGGTTTTTTTTTGCCACTAAATATACATTTCTTGTCTAATTTAAAGAGTTTCTGAAGGTCAAAATCTGCACTGTCCCTCCAGGTCAGAAAAAGGTGCAAGCCCGAGCTGTGTTCTACCCCCTGACAGGAAAAGGAGGAGCTGTCAGCATGTGCTATAGGACATTATACATAGGATCTGGTAAGAAACGCTGACTGTATGACAGTGACTTCACAACCATTCATCCACCAGTTTTACTGCTGCTGATATGTTAACACTTCAAACACTTCTGTGACTGAAATGTTTCTGTAGCACCAATTGTCAAAACCTGCCCCAATACTGAAAGCCAACTTAAAATTCTGTCATTTTCATGCTCGTCTTTACTCATTTTGTGATAAGCTTAGAATTCAAAAGTTTGTTTGTTTTTTTTTTTTTTTTTAAAGCAATTTAAGATGTTTAATTCAGGCAAGCCTCTTGTGTCTTTGAGCTGATTTTATGAAACCTCAGATCCAACACGTGGTATTAAATTTGGTTTCTGTATTAAATTAGCATATTATTGAATTTGAATTTTGGTGACAGTTCGCGCCTTTTCATCAGATTGGACTATTTAAAGAAGAATGTTGGTGGAAGTCTTAATTTCAAGGCAGTAAACTAATTTTATTTTGTAAGGTAAAATTTAACTTGATGCTTCGACCTGTGAGAAAACACGTCTTTGTGGAACAAACATTTCTGTTGTCGTAATTAAGTGATACACTTTATTAATAGTAATAAGATAATTGTTGAAAGCAGTTAATCATTATACATTTTTCAGTTGTATTGGCCAGTCATATAATTAAGTATTTAGAGCAGTTTTATGTACTTTACTAAAAATCATGTTTTAGTGGAACACAGTACATTGAGTTAAACATTTTAATTACTATATTTTGACAAAGTTAAAATCAATAATAGGGAGAACACCATCTTTATTTTGTGACAGATTTAAAACATGCCACTCTATGCTAATGCACATTCTGCTGTGGGGAAGTTAAAAGTTTCATGTACAGGTCTTTAAAAGCATTAAAGGTGACTTTCGAAAAGTGTGCAGACACTCTGCTGAAGAAGATAAAGTTTTTCTCCATACATTTTTTAAATCTTCAAATCAACATGACACTAAACTCAGCAATGCATTTGATATGTGCAGTGGTGTAGCAGGTATAGCACTGCGTTAAATCATTTGTTGAGTTTTGTCATGACACTACTGCTTATGACCTTTCTAATGCTTTTTGTGAAGGTGCTGACATGGACGTGTGCCTTACAAACTATGGCCACTGCAACTACATATCGGGAAAACACGCCTGTATTTTCTATGATGAGGTATGGACTTTTAAACTGCTGCACTTCCTAAATGTAGCGTACGTTAATTGTCCAACTCTGCCTGTTACACAGTTCAGTACTGTTGTTGTTGGACATGGTGTTAATGAGTTGTATGTGTGTGTGTATCCTTTTTTTTAGAATACCAAGCATTATGAGCTGCTTAACTACAGCGAGCACGGCACTACAGTGGACAATGTCCTCTATTCGTGTGACTTCTCTGAGAAGGCCTCGCCATCTCCACCTAGTGGCCTAGTGGCAAAAGTCCAAGGCATTATCCGTAAGTACATCTCATTCCTGTGTTTTAACATCTAGCCTTTTTTTAATTCAGGTAAAACAAACTCTGGCCCATTTGCTCAGTTGCGTAGTTTGGGAAGCTAAGCTGAAGAGGAGCATTATTTTGCACAGCAGGAGTGACCCGCCTCCCGTCCCTCCCTCCAGGTTGTATTCTAACATCCACACACAGGCCTCAGCCTTCCTTTCAGTTGTTTTTTGATATTGCCGTCTTGGTATTTGTGACCACTGTGGAGATCATTACACACAGGATTTGAAGAAATCCTTAGACGTGGGGGGTCACAATGCTGGAGGCAAACTAGAAAGTTGTGGGAGGAGCTCTGGGTGGATCTAAGATGGAATGGGGAAACGACAACCTTCATGTTTGACTGTTTTCTCCTCTGGCACTTGCAGATGCTTTTCTGGAGAAATCACAACCTCCAGTAGGCTACCTGTGACAGCTGCAGTGCTGTCACAACCTTCATGATCATACAAAAAAAAGCAGCATCATGTTTTCAGAGTTTTGGTTTTACCAAAGAACCTGTTCTTGTGACATCTCTAGTCTGTGGCAGTGACAGCTGTCCATCCCAATGTCTTGAACACATTATCTTTTGAATGACATGAAGGAGTTTCTGCAAATTTGGCACAAAAGTGACTTGGACTAAAGGATGAACTGGTCAGGTTTTGCTTTTGGCTGGGAATTTGTACACTAAAGTTTTACACAAATGTCCAAAAGGCTAAAATAATCAAATGATTGCAAAACTGCAAATTGACTGGTTGACAGAGGTATACAAATGCAAGGGGGTATTTCTGGTTGATGGCTCAGAGACTAAGACTAGATACCATCACAAAAAATGGCTTTGAAAAAACACTTGTACTGCCGCTGTGCAACCCTCCATCTTTCCTGAATTGTGGTAGTGTTGGCTTGTCATTGCCTGTACAGATGTCTAACGAGTTGTTTGTACTCTGTGTGCAGGTCGCAGTAAAAAGCGTGAGGAGGACGAGGGCCCCAGCTCTGTGGTGGGTTTGTTGCCAGCCGGCGGAGTGATGAGCAGCCAGCCTCAGGGCGGTGCGGAGCCATATTGCAGCTGTAAGGCGAGCAGCTCCAGCCTGATTGGTGGCAGCGGGGCAGGCTGGGAGGGCACGGCCCTGCTCCACCACGGCAGCTACATCAAACTGGGCTGCCTCCAGTTTGTCTTTAGCATCACCGAGTTTGCCAGTAAGCAGCCCAAAGAGGAGCAGGCCGCTATGCCTGCCGCCAGTTGCACAAGCACCACCACCAGCAGCAGCAGCAGCAGCACGGCCAGCACGGCCCCCACCACCACCACCACCACTACCACCACCACCACCACCTCCACACCACCACCCCCCAACACTGCCACAGTGAGCAGCCCTTCCAGCCAGGACGAGGCTGACGCTGAGACTGTCCCTCCCCACCAAGTGCCCGTACTGCGCTCTAACTCTGTTCCATAGCCCGCACAGGAAGCCCCGCCCTCCCTCCTTTTGTTTTGCACCTTTCGAGTCACAATGAAGGGAAAGCTGCACAGCTGGTTGGTCAACAGGGAAAAGTTTATTTTTTCATTTTTAATGGTTTATATCTTTGCATGAACTTGAAGTATTATTGACAATCTCTTCTGTTTGTGAATGACTGACAGTAACCTTCTGTTCACTTCAGACCGTTAGGACTTTGAGCGGACATTATTTACCTGCGCTCAATTTTTCTTTTTGCCAGTATATTAGTTATGTATGGTGTAACCTTACTTTGTCAGTCAGCCCATTTAGCACAAATTGTTTATTTTGTAGTATTGAATTCCATACATTCTACTTTCTTTTGCTGCTTTTGCACCACAGGTAGCTATATATGTATGAAAACATACATGCTTATACACTATATGTATATATAATGTAAATATCTATAATTCAGTGCCTCTCAATTGGAGAAACATTGGATTTCATGTAGATTTACCATTTTTTGGTTTTTAACTGTACAGTTCATGGAATTTGTGATACTGTGTAGAGTACCAGAAGTTTTGTGATAAAACTTGTTCTTAGTCTGTACTTTCCGCTGTAGTCCATCTGTAAATACCGTATTGTTTTAGCACTCATTTTAACATCTTGTGCTGCTGTGTATATAAGCACTCTTTGTCTGTACCTGCTTGTCTGTTCAAACCTGTAAATACAGAAAGATTTTCTAAGAACAAACTCACATTTGTGTCCTCTTATTTTCAGTCTTCTGCCGGTCCACTTGAGAGTATTGGTAAAGGTTAGTACTAGACAACTGGTGAGATAGCATGGAGAAAGAACAATGCAGGGAAATCAAAGCTTGGATGAAACAGGTGAAGACAAATTGCTGTTGGACCTTTGCATTAGTGGGCAGTTTATAACAGAAGTGAGGACGCCCCATGTGCAATATCACTAGAATATCAAATGATTTAAAATTCAAGTAACCAAGATGCAAAGCAAGTTATAGAACGACTAATCAGAGCAGCAGAGGCCATCCTGAACTGAAGCCATGGAGAGTGCACTACTTGTACTGGTGCATCTCGAACAATTACAATATTGGGGAAAAGTTACATATTTTCCATCATTTAAGTTTAAGAAAGTTAAAATTGTATATATTCTAGACCCATTTTTAATCATTTTTATTATTGATAATTATGGACTACAAAAAAACGTGCATCTCAAAATATTAGAATATTTCATTTTGAATTTGACTACATTACTACTCAAACATTATACTGTTTGAAACCGTGTATCCAGAAGACAATCATCGACACCGTCCACAAGGGCCAATGTAGGACAGAAGATCATGGCTGAAAAGGCTGGCTGTTGACATTTCTGTATTGAATAATTGTTAAGTTGACTGGAATGGAAACGTGCGGTAGGAAAATGTGCACAATGAGCACCTCCTCATATACTCTCACTGAAAATACTTACTATCGCCTAACAGTCATTTAAATAACCATCAGATGATTGTAAACTGTGGCCATAAAGGGATGCACATGGTCAGCAGCAACACTCAGATCTGTGGCATTCAAACCATTCAAACCGCCATTTACGCTGTTGATGTGAGCCTAAAAAATTTACTTAATCCCAAAGGCTAAAGTAAGTAAAGACATTTTAGTTGTGAATTTGTTTGTTTGTTTGTTTATTTATTTTTTGTCTGGTTGAAATTCATCAGATTTATGGGTACAGAAATGTCCACCATTCCCCACTTTTAACTGTTCCTTTCTGCCATTTCTCACCCCAACCTACACTGATTGTGTCTCCAGTGCTATGCACCTTCTCCACCACTAGAGTGCAGGGTGTGTACACTTTCTGCAGGTACTGAATGGCAGTAAGACAGCCACCCAGTGGTGGTATCAGGAAATGGCACATTGGCAGACCACAACACAGCCTTATATACTGACTTATGCACTATGTAGTGGTAAAATACAAGCACTGAGTCAACTGGTACATATCTTGTAATTATGAGATTTCAGTTTCAATGTTTTGCTGGTCATGAGTGGGAAGACATCAGGATGGGAAGTGCTGAGGGTTCAAAAGACATGGACACAAAGAGTATGAGAGAGAGAAATCCTCAGGGATGGGAAACTATCATCCACTGTTTTTAGAAATAGCAAATCTCAATATTAACTGTAAATACTTTCATAAATGCTATGGTAAAAGAGCTGAAAAAAGCGATTGATAAGATATATTCATATATTTAGTGATAATAATTTGACTCCGTGTTTTAACTAATATAGTAACTGCTTACACTTGGGGGGAAAAAAATCACTAAGAGGCATGTTTGCAAAACATCTGCGTATATTTTCTCATTTGTAGGAGATATTAATGTATTCTATTTTCACAAGAGGGCTGCAAGGTGGAGCAGTGGTTAGCACCGTCGCCTCACAGTCAGAAAGTCGCCAGTTCGCATCCCAGTGAGGACACCCAGGATCTTTCTGTGTGGAGTTTGCGTGTTCTCTCCAGGTTCTCGGCTTCCTCCAACACAGTCCAAAAACATGTTGAGGTTAATTGGTGATTGTAAATTGTCCGTAGGTGTGAATGTGAGTGTGCTTGGTTGTCTGTCTCTAAGTGTAGCCCTGTGATAGACTGGTGACCTGTCCAGGGTTTCCCCTGAGTCAGCTGGGATAGGCTCCAGCCCCCCCGCGACCCTAGTGAGGATTAAGCAGTGTATAGGTGATGGATGGATAGCTCACCATTAAAACTAACTTCCCTCGTTAGCCTGAAACATTGTTATAAGAAGAAATGACCATGTTGTCACAGTTTGTGTCTCAGCCCTGTATTGTCCTCACCTTTTCTCATGTCACACTCCATCTACCCACCGAGTGTTGTCAGACTGTCCTCCTGTCTTGCAGTCACCTGACTCACCTTCCCCACCTGTTTCCAACTCTCCAATCAGCTCCAGTGTATTTTTACCACCCATCTTGCCCAAGTTGGCTGTCATTGGTGTTACTTCTGCTTTTTCCATCAAGTGTCTGTTTGCTCCTGTCTGCCTTGTTTATGTCTGCACTTGGGCTCTCCTTTCTGATGTCATTGAGAGAAATGTGGCACACGTGGTGTTAAAACAAAAACAAGGCCCGTAATTATATGAGGAGTCGATGTAACTACAACAGTTGGAGGGTTTGATCAATATATGCTGTAATGATGTAGACACGTACCAGGATGCTTTCCATATTTGTGCCAGTAACAAACTCAGTAGTTCCACCTGAAGTGGCCTCTCCTACAGCTTTGGTCAAAATGCTGACCAGCTTCTAATCAGCCTAACTGCATGAACATAGTTCTGAAATGAACTGTGAACACTGGAACCTTCTCAGTTCTGGACCTATTAGCTGTGCCTGTATCTGCATCATGGCTCCACATGGAAAAGATTTGCCAGAGGATTACAAAGATGGAATAAAAGTCTGGAATCAGGGATAAACTAAAATTTGTGGAAAGGCAGTTGCAGCAGTACTCAGGAGATATACAGCAAGATTCGATTGTTATTATCACAGTTCTTAAAAGAGAACAGTTAGATCTTCATAGCATACAGCTCAGCTGATGGCTGCTTACCATATTAACATCTGAGTATTGCTCCTTGACAAGTCTCCTCAGGTTTCTTGTATTTTTACTTTATATATGACCAAATCCTAGCTTACATTACCTCAGGGCAGTGTGAAGTTAAGCTATGTAAGGTCAAGACCTCACAGTGTTACGGAGAGAAATCCAACAAATGCCCCTTAAGCTCAGCAACCACACTGTTCACTTTTTCTTTAAGTGACATTAAAATAGAAGTTGGTTCAAATGTAAACCGCCCCCTTTTTTTTGTCAAGCCCTACTACTGCCATCATGATCTTTTTCTGTTATCATACATTATCCAAACTCCTACAGTGTTAGTATTAAAGTGCATATGTAGGTCCCAGAGGTAGTGTGTTCTTGTGCTGCCTGTTTGGAGAAAATGATTAAGTTGTGCAGGAAGAGAAATGTGCACTGAAGCCGTTCAAGGAGGAACAGTTCATGTAAATTCTACATATAGGTTTTAGTTTTAAGCTCCATTTTCATCATCCATCCATTATCTATACACCGCTTAATCCTCACTAGGGTCGCGGGGGGGCTGGAGCCTATCCCAGCTGACTTAGGGTGAAGGCAGGGGACACCCTGGACAGGTCGCCAGTCTATCACAGGGCCACACTTAGAGACAGACAACCAAGCACACTCACATTCACACCTACGGACAATTTAGAATCACCAATTAACCTCAACATGTTTTTGGACTGTGTGGGAAGAAGCTGGAGAACCCGGAGAGAACCCATGCTGCACGGGGAGAACATGCAAACTCCACGCAGAAAGATCCCGGTGCCCCCACCGGGACACGAACCGGCAACCTTCTTGCTGCGAGGCAACAGTGCTACCAACTGCGCCACCCTGCAGCCCCCCATTTTCTTCATGTTATGTTTTGGGTTTTTTGGGGTTTTTTTTCTGTACGGAGATTTAGTTACAGTTGTTGTTTACTGCAGTTACTTTATTCTTGTATTTATCACCTTCTGCAAAATAAGCTGTTATCAGAAACCTTTGGCTGAGCATGTGCCTACCAAGACAGAAGGAGAAAGAAAGGAGCACACACATCTTCAGATAGAACTGTGACTATCTCAGTTGGGCCTCCATGAAGTGAGCAAAGAGTTTCAGAAAAAACAACGCCATGTCAAACTGAGAAGAAAAGAAGAATAGGCGGAACAACACTCAGCCTGAATGTGGCCAGAGTGTCTGAGAAACTCAAAAGGTTTTTTTTTTTCCAAACACAACACCCCGGTGCACTTCAGACACAGCAACAGACAAAAACTGGTTCACCTGATACAATGCAAACACAAACTAAACAATCGCACACACACGGTCCAATGCAGTGTTCATATATCATATATATATATAGGGGAGACTCACTCCTTTGAGGACAGCAGTGTTCACATTGTGGACAGAGGAGACAGATGGTTTGAGAGTGAAGTGAAGGAAGCCATCCATGTCAAATAAATTTGCAAACAGAAGATCGGGTTTATAACAAAACTGACTGGGTACTTACACTGCAGTCTTGAGATCCCTCAGTTTCACCACCGTTCACACCTAGAGTCATTTCTCATCTTATTGAGTGGGTCATTAGCCATGAGATTGTGGAGATTGCAACACAATATGTACCTTGGACTCCCTGTCAGAGGTCTTCAGGAACCAAAGGAGAAGTCCAGCTGCCTTCTACCGCAGCCCTTAGGAATACCACAAATTTACTCAGGCCCATTCCTGGATATCATTCACACAGAAAAAAGACTGAAAAGTGTTGCCAGTAAGTAGGCAAAACATGCTGATGTGGACAACAGTGAGAGAGCTGTGATGGGGTTTTGTGTATTTGCAGCCCTGTTTCAAAAAGGCTGCATAGGTGCGGCCAGATGCACGTGTTCACATGTTTTCTTAAGTAACAGTGATCCATGGGCGGTTCTGCTTTCATTTAAATCATTGATTCCTTTATTTAGATGTTTGATAAAGATTTCATTTTAAAACATTAATACATGATTTTAAACCTTTCAGTCATTTTATCTAGTATTTATATATAAAAAATTGTGCAGCTTTAGCTTTTATTGTCCTGCAGCTCATGCCATCAAAATAATTTAAAGAGATCTATCACATTCACAGATTATGAAGTATTATGAAAAAGCTATAACACTAATAGCAGCTATTAGTCTATAGCTTCAATAGGTGCTGCTGTCCGTTTGGGAGACGAGTTCATTTCAGTTATTATTTTCACTTAACTAACAAATATACCTTTGCTAAGTGTCCATGAAGGTTAACCAAAGTGTTGGCTGTGTTGTTCAATTTCACTTTCACTAAAATGCGGCGTAAAGTTGAAATAGCTCATCTACAGTTGCCTAAACAAACATGTCGTTGCCACCTCAGCTGACCTCGCCGGTCTGCTAACATGAGTCATGTGACCAGCCCTGGGCCTTGTATGTTTTCCAGTTCTTCCATTCTGCTGTGACCTGATAACAAAGAGAAAACACACAGTTACACCCATACAGGAAGTGGGTGTGTTTATTTGAATGTATGAGTCTGAAAGCTCAAATTGCTCGGACTTCCTCGGTGCAGCCAATCTGCTGTGTGGAGCTGAAGCTGGAACGATGTCTGCCTGTTGTCTGCTGGTCGTGGCTGCTGTCATAGGAGCTGCCTACATTTTCCGTCATATTGTAGTGAAGGGAAAGAGATGCACGAGCAATGCAAAGCTGCATGGGAAAACTGTGATTGTGACTGGTACGTAAACATACAGTAGTGATGGTGTTTCATTACGTCTGTTTTGGGGCGGTTGCAACATCAGAATCTATGTAGACTAAAAACAGTGCTGTTCACCTGCAGGCAGCAACACGGGCATTGGGAAGACCACAGCCATAGATCTGGCTAAAAGAGGAGCCAGGGTGATTCTGGCCTGTCGCAGTAGGCAGAGAGGAGAGGCTGCTCTTGAGGAAGTCAAGAGGGTGAGTATAGAACCAATCTATTGTTTTATCACTGATTAAAAAGAATGTTTTCTGTCTTGAATGACTTTCTGATGTCATGCAGCTGCTTCTGATTACTCAAAATGCTATGTAGATGTTCTTGTTTAGAAAGAAGTACTGTATATATGTCTTCTATATCAGACTCCATCCAGACAGAGACCGATGATTGCTTCATCTGTAGCACTTCTGTATTTATTGATCATTTCTGTGCACATCGTCTCCCACAGGAAAGCAAAAGCAATCAAGTTGTGTTCATGCCGCTGGATCTGGGAAGTCTCAAGTCTGTTCGCAGCTTTGCTGAAAACTTTCTGAAGTCTGAGCCCAGATTGGACATCCTCATCAACAATGCAGGTTTGTAATGTCAATAACATTAGAAACTCTTGTTTAGAGGATTGTGTTCTTTATGTCTGTCTTGACTGGTATTTTTTTAGTTTAATTTTAGTAGAATTTCAGAGTTAAATACAAAATTCTCCTGGACAAGTCAATGTCCAAATGCTACACCCAGTGTCGACACTTTTTGGTATTCTTTAAATGCTTTGACAGAGAGTAATTCATGCAATAGTGGTTTGAAAAAAGTAACATACATTTACTGGATTACATGATATACTGTGGGAAGCAGACAGTTACCACAGTTAGTGGCCCTTCTTACTGCAGCTTTGTCAGTTAATAGCTGTGGTGTTGATTGTTTGGGAGCTTCAGGATTGCACAGATATACAGACGATTAGCTCGTTTTCAGGAATCAAGATTAAGATGACTTATCTTGTGACACTAGCTTGTCTGTGAGATTTAATGTCTTGCATGTTTTGATGTTGACATGTCTACAAACAAGATGAAGCTCTCTCCATGTTTTGTTCCAGGTGTTTACATGCACGGTCGAACAGAGGACGGACTGGGATTGATGTTTGGCGTCAACCACATTGGTCACTTCCTGCTAACCAACCTGCTGCTGCAGCGACTAAAGGAATGTGGACCGAGCAGGGTGGTTAACGTGTCTTCACTGGGACATAATTTCGGAAAAGTTGATTTTGACTGCTTGAACACCCACAAAGCTCTGGGGCTGGGGACGTCATTTAGGGAAGTCTTCCAAACCTACTGTGATAGCAAGCTGTGCAATGTCCTCTTCACCCATGAGCTGGCCAAGAGACTCCGGGGAACCAAGGTCACCTGCTACTCCCTCCATCCAGGTCAGTAGTCTATCTCTACTCTACTCATGTGCACATATACAGATATTGCCAGTATGAGAACTTATTGACCTGTTTGGTTAGAGTTTACATGAACTTGCAGTTGTTATGCCAGGTTCTGCTTTTGTTTCCACTGCCACTTTAGAGACAGGGCCCTTGAGCTAAATTTCAGCCCCATTTAGCAAGTGAAGTCCTGTCGTCTGTGATTGGTCAAGTAACTGCTGCTTATGATTCGTCAAACAGATAACAGAAACAGTAATCACATCTCATCATGCAGTAAACACCATTAAAGGCTGTGTTTACACTGACAGACTTTTTAAACTTTGTTCTCTCGTTGCCTTTGAAATGAGGTTCATTGGTCCTTCTCAGTTTGTAAAATACAAAGGTAGAACCGAACAACTCTGCCCTACAAGTTAAGGCACAAGTTATGGAAAACTACAGGTTGCAGGCAATTTAAAATTTTTTTTAAAACATAATCTGTGAAAGATCAGGCAATTAAATCTACTTTATTTTATGCATTTGCAGGAGCTATCAACACTGAGCTGGCCAGGAACACTAGCTCCCTGTTGCAACTGTGCCTGAAACCCCTCACTTCCTATTTCTTCAAGAACACTGTCCAGGGAAGCCAGACCACCTTGCACTGTGCCCTCCAGGAGGGGCTTGAACCTCTCAATGGGCGTTACTTCTCCAACTGCACTGTCAGAGAAGTCTATGACAAAGCCAAAGATGATGCTGCAGCCAAAAAGCTGTGGGAGCTCAGTGAGAGACTGTGTGGCCTTGCATGAAAAAGCTTTCCATGACATTTTTGACATTGAGTTCTTATTGTTTCCATAAGATATTAATTACATGCAATTATTGTTGAGGGCTTTACCTGATCTATCAAATGAAAAAAAAAATAGCTGGCACTTCAACATGAGACAACTGACATAAGGACAAGATCTGACAAAGCCTTCCCTGCCCCACCACTCCTCTCCTAATACAACAGACCAGAAGAATCTGTCTGACTACTACCAAAGTCATCATGACTCAGCAGTTTTGTTTGGTTCTTTTAATATTCTTTTTGGACTTTGCCTTTATTTATCAGAGCAGTGAACAGAGACAGGAAAGGTGGGAGAAGAGTGGAGAAAGACCTGCAGCAAATGGCCGTTGTCAGGAGTCGATCCCACGACCGCTACGTCTGGGACTGTAGCCCCTGTTTGTGGGTCGCCGACTTATCCGGTTAAGCTCCTGGAGCGCCCCGACTCAGCAGTTTTGACAGGACTGTTCAGATCTTTATATTTAACATTATTTTGTGTACTGTTAGCATTAGATTTGTACTCACAGAAAAGACTACATTTGATTATGTAACAGTATGTTTAGATGTAATAAAACCCAAGACACTAAGCTCTTTATTTATGCACTGTATCTTCAATTATTAATGCAACATATAAATGATCAATCAGTTTACTATCGGTGCATGGGATTTTTTAAAGGCCTTGAAAAGCAGCATTCATGGTACATAACCAGTCAGGTTACTAGAAAGGTTTCTGGTTTTACTGGTTTAGTGGATTTAGATGGATAGGCGGGGTCACATCAATATGACTTTAACAATGTTACAAAAGCAATGTTATGACAGAGGGTTTAGTGGATCAGCTTACACAACACCAACATGTAGGATTGTTGCCTACATTGACTGTTTCAGAAGAACAAAACATAGCTTAATTTGGTCATCTGATTATTCCTTGTTTTATTACTTGTATACTTTGCATGCCTGCTTATTTGCCTCTGTATGGCCTTTGCTTAGTGCACAGCAAACTAGAGAACCCCAATGTGCTTTATCACTAAAATGCTAAATTATTCAAACTTGTATCATCTTATAATAACTCTATTATTTTAAGTTAGGTAGAGTATTTGATCTCATGCATGACTAAAAACTGATTAAACAAGTTGCATTGAAAATGCAAACTTTCGATCAATCTTTCAGTCTCCAAACTTCAATCTCAATGTGTCAAAAGTCAGTTAACCTGTTACCACTGAAAAAACAAGTGATGTCACATCTAGTTTCCAATCAAGGCTTGATGCTTAAACAGAGTGATAGCAGGACCTGTAAACACCACAGTTTTCTCAGTTTTGTCATGAGTTGACCTGGTGAGAAACTGCCAGAACAAATAAGGAACCAGAGAGTGAGACTTGATAGAGATGAGAAAGATGCAAGATAGCGTCATAGCAACATAGGCTGAAGTACTGCTGTGATTAGGACTTGTATAAGGAGCTATTGTGAGAGCTTAAAAAATGGTGACATAACTTTCTGCAGCACAGACCTGCAGAGCCAGATCATTGAGTGTCCACATCACATGTCAGAACAGGCCCCTGGTATGTGTTTACTGGGTGAGTGAAAATCCTGTGGTTTTGAACACAGGACTATTCCCTAATATTTATGCTGTTTATAGTGTCATGGCATGCTTTCTATTTTGCTCTCTGTAAGCAGGAAGTGCTGCTTTCCAAGTTAACTGTGTTGGAATTTGCAGAACTTAAATGCAAAATCAATTAACACAGTTCCTGGTATTTGGTAATGTTAGTGCAGCAGTAGAGTGCAGGATTTTCTCGGTTTCAACCAGGAAGAGAATATGTGAATGATGTGATGCACATATGGATGCATCAGAGAACATACATAGTCCTTTGACAACGATTAGCTAATGGCCTAATTCCATGGTAGCACATGATTATGATGTGGTGTCAACTGGGTATTTTCCTGGAGGTAAATAGGCAGCAGTGTAAAATGTCATGAAATAAAGAAGGGGATTGTACTGACCATAATGTAGCCGTAACAGTTCTACTAACAGAAAATAGTATTTCGTAAGTTCTAAATAGCCTTTGTAAAACAAGCCCGATAGAAAACACTGCAGCAGCTGATAAAATTTTTTTTAAAAAGTGAACTTTTTTTTCCCCTTTTCCATCGTTGCTGACTGTTTGCTCATCCAGAGAATCCAAAGGCAGCTTTGGATTGTTGGGTTCTCTGTTCTTTCTTTAAAATGTGTAAGGTCTTCATCTTGCTATGTGAAGTGCTATGAGGTGACATATGTTGTGAATTGGTGCAAAGTAGAATGAAATTGAATTTAAAAAATTGAATGAATTAAAACTAAGGTAAATGTTTGTCATCTTTAAATTAAGCAAAAAGCTTCTGCTCAACAAAAAAAAAACATTCTTTATAGTATAGAACTCAAGCAGAACCAAATGCAGCATTCAGATGACCATGAACTCATCCAGGACTGAACAGAGCAATCCAGTTCAGTTTATTTTGATTGATATAACACCAAATCAAAATGCATGTTGTCTCAGGCCACTTCACATGGTAAGGTTGAAGCTTTAGAGAGAAACCGAACAAATCCACTGGTTGGGATGAGAACAGGGTACAGGGTAAAACTAGGCAGGGATGGATTCCGATTAATATCGCACCCGTTTTGTTTTCAATGTTGCTCCACACTTCACCTGATTAGATAAAAAGACCAGTCAAGCTTGATGGATGAGTCACAATGACTTAGCAGCTTTCACCAGTGTGGCTTGGTTGTGGTACCATTTTATCTAATATGCTGTGTTTGCACTATAGCCACAGCCACATTGCACTAATTGTAATCAAATATCCAAATAAAATTACATCATCTCCTTCATGTTTTTAATAATTCAAGCTGTTTTTTTTTAGAATTTACTGTGCTGTTCTTGTATTCTTGTATCTTTTTACAAAGTCCACAGTCTTGACAATCAGATTTTTAAAAAAATTTTTGGTCATTCGTTTTTATTTTTTAATCCACTTACTGTTTAGGATTCTGTGTGTTTTAATACTCCTGACATTCTGCCTACTTGGAGGACTATAAAGTTTTATTTTGTCTTATCTTGTTTGCACTTGTAATTTGCAGTGTGTAACTTCCTTTTGGCTCGCAAGCAGACGAGTGTTGGCAAGAGAAGTCAAAAGTCTATGAAATTGTATACAAAGTCTTTCAAGCGTCTAAGTGAATTCCAGGAGAACTATTTCTGATGTATCTGTAAAATAGCCAAATGTACTCCATCTACAGGGTCGCCGCCCGTTCATGCAGGCCTCCACTACAGTGGCGAGTCATTCAAATTTTAACTTGAATCCACATTATTTTTGCAATGATTGCTCCAGACTAGCAGGGAACCCGTCGTCCTTTAGACTCATGGAAAGAAAGTGTTAAAAATACACATGTTTAGGTGGTGTACTACACATTGTGTTATTTGTACATTGCTGACAAAGACAAACGTCAGTAATACGGTGGGAAAAGTATTTTCAGATTTATGGAGTGATAAAAAGAGACACTTTGCTCTTATATATTAAAAAAATGTAAAAAAAATAATTATTTTGAAGATGGCTTTATGCAATGTTCAGATTTCTCTTCTGGAAACGAATGCAATTTAGTGCACAATTAATTAGATGTTTGAATATTTTAACATAACACTTCAAAAAAAATGTGTTACAAAAATAATGTTGGGTATTCATCTGGAGAAATATTTATAATTGTATGTATTACCTGAAATTTGAACCCTTTTCACCTCTGCTATTTTGCATGTTATGTGGTTGTTCACTCGAAATAATAAATAGTCTGACTGAAACTGAAAATAATAATTACAAATAATAAGAAATAATCAATGCATTAAAGAGCTAAAGTTATTATTTAGTTCAAACCTTGGATCTTAAGAAGAAGAATAAAACGAAGGGGGGAGAAGAGCATAGACATGTATAATAAAGGCCTTTATTATACACATCTATGGAGAAGAGACTGTTTACGTTGAAAAGCAACATGGCGACATCTGCTGTTTCATCAGAGCTACAGCAAGAAGGTCAACCGGAAGCTGTTGGAGTTGCTTCAAGGCAAATTGTTTACGATAATAATTAATTACAATAAGCTTTTTGCTTTGGCTCTTGTATTCAAATAATGTCGGTACAGTCACGCCAAAGAAACAATAAAAACGTATTTGTTTTGCTAATAAATAATTTTATTGTGCAAGTCTGGACCGGACTGATGCGGAAGTTGCAGCGTACTTGACGCCCCTGGTTCAGCAGCCCGGTGCACTGACTGAACACAGCCTGGGACCCGTGCAGATATGTCGGTGCTGCTGTGCCTCGTAGCAGGAGCTGTCTCCTTTTATGTCATAGTGTACTACGGTGTGTTTAGAGGAGCGAAGTGCTTAGGTTCTGTAAAGTTAACGGGGAAGACTGTCGTTGTTACAGGTAACTAGCGGCTAGCTTCGGCTATGAGCTCATGCTAACATGTCATGTAAGACTCAACATCCCAGAGGTTTGTTGTCATGTGCACAGAAAACTACACATATACACTGCACAATGAAACTCTTACTTTGTTGATCCTCCTTAATTAAATGTGCACAATGTAGAAAAACTCAAGTAGTTCTAAATTAACAGGCCTACTTAAACTGACAACGACAGTGGTGGTGAAGTGCACTGAGCGTTTAGAAACTTTAGTTGTATAAAGTGACTACTGCAGGTAAAGTGATCACAGTGTTGATTATAAAGTGCTTTGAGGCAAACACTAACACATTTTGTGTGTGGCTAGAGTTTGGTAAGAGTCCAGTTCAGTGTGAGGAGGGAGGCTGCACCAGAGATGAGCTGCTGGGCTTCCTGTCCGGAGCTGTGCAGTGTTCATAGCACACATTGATGGAGCTGCTCTGGACACTCGACTCCTGTAGAAGTTACACAGGACGTTGGCTGGCAACTTTCTCAGCCTTCTCAGAGAGTACAGCTGCTGCTTGGCCTTCATTATGGTGTGGTTGTGTGTTGTGAATCCAGGTGACATCCTCGTGGATGTGGACACAGAGGAACTTGAAGGTTTTCACTGTCTTCACCTCAATCTGCATATGTATGGTGGTGTGTGCTGCTCTGCCCTCTTCCTTGGATCAACAATCATTGGTCTTCTCAGCGTTAAAGGAAAGCATGTTGTCCTGACACCAGGCACCAGATCTGGCACCCCCCTCCTGTATGCTGTCTCATCACAGTGGGCCAAAATTTAAAACCTGAACAAAGTCGCGGGCCAACATTGAACAAATGAACATTTTAATATGGACCGAAACAAATTTTGCTTTAACATTTAATATGGAACAAGCAATGCTTATTACCATACATTATATATAAGTTAATAGTGGAGACATGCAAAATCAAATTATAAATAAAAAAACACATCAATGGCACAGTGACAGTTGTAGTGTGAAGTCGCTATGCGTACTGTCACAGAGGAGAGGGAGTTTCTGGGTCCTGTCCTGATTGACGTGCCAAAACAACAACAGGGCATTATGGGATTTGTAGTATTAGCAGTGAATGTGCTGTACAGTATAATGCCCGGGGCAGCTCTAGTAGTCATTTGGTATTGTCTCGCGGGCCAAATATAATTACAAAGCGGGCCAAATTTGGCCCGCGGGCCAGAGTCTGCCCTACAGTGATCATTCCCATCACTGTTGTGTCATCAGAGAATTTGATGGTGTTGCTCTGGGAGGCCACACAGTCATATGTGAAAAGTGTACAGCAGGGGGCTTAGCACACAGCTCAGGGGGGTCCCTGTGCTCACACTTGTGCTGGATGAGCAGTTGCTGACTCTGACCGACTGGAGTCTGACTGTAAGAAAGTTCTGCACCCAGTGGCAGAGAGCGGGTGTCAGTCCATGTCACAGTGTCTGTGTGGAATGACGGTGTTGAACACTGAGCTGTAGTCAGTGAACAGCATTCTGACTTGTGTGTGCTTGCCTTCTAAATGTGTTGGTGCCTTGTGGATGGCAGTGCAGACTGCGTCGTCAGTGGTCTGGTGCAGAGGGTCTATAGTGTCTGGAATGGTCTTCTGGATGTGGGCCTTGATAATCTTTTCGAAACATTTCGTCATAATTGGAGTAAGGGCAAGGGGCCTACAGTCGTTCAGGCAGGTCACAGTACTTCTCTTCGTAGGGATGGCTGTTCCAAACCTACCGCTTCACAGATACTGTTGGTGGGACTTCAGAGCCAGTCTTTGTGCCGCACATCCCAGCAGACACTGGGGTCCTAGAGCAGACTATTGAGTTTTGTTTAAGTAAAGTGGCTAGAAATTCAGAATTTCATTTTAAAGCACCTCAACTACAATCTCCAGAATTGTCAAAGAATCTTCTAACCATATGAATGATAAATACTCCTTATAGTAAATGATACAATACATTTTACATCTGCTTGTCAATGATAAAGATGACTGCTTGTGTTGGACCAAAAAGTGTTCATCTGCCAAAAAGGGATCGGTCCCAGGGAGCAAATTATGTCCCTGCATTATTGTATCTGCTCTGTGTTCTTAATTATAACCAAAGAGGTTTAAATAGCTTTAAAAAAAAAAAAAAAAAAAAAAAACCCAGTTCAACTCAGCGAATGCAGGTACGGATCGTGTATTGGTAAATAGGGTTACCACTTCAAATGGCCCACAAGAAGAAATACAGTAAATCAGTATATACCCAGTATATAACTGGAAAACGTTAATCCAAAGGCAGGACATATAGCTATAGTTTATTTATAAATTCAGTATTGAAAATTTTGTATAATTTACAGCAACTTATGTTACGATGTGTTACTTTTTTATTTTTTTAATATTTTTTTATTTATTTTTTTTTACTTTTTTACTTTTTTATTGAATTTCCCTTCTGGGATGAATAAAGTATTTTTCATTTCATTTTCATTTTTGATTTGTGTGCACCCAATAAACCTCCCTAAGTTTTTTGATAAAATGCAGAACAATGTGTATTTAAAAACTGACTTTAAGGTAAATAAATTGTACTATTTATATATCAAAATGACAACAAGGGCAATGATTTATCAATAATGTAGCTTTAATCAGTGGTTTTACAGGGCATGCTTCGGTTGGGGATTTGACCGACAGACGTCAGTGAGTTCAATGTGGCATTTAATTTTTTATTTATTTTTTTTTGTTGAATTTCATGTGTGTCAATTGTTTGCCTGCACAGGAAGTAACACTGGCATCGGCAAAGCCACGGCTCTGGATCTGGCAAAGAGAGGAGCCAGGGTGATCCTGGCCTGCCGCAACAAGGAGAGAGCTGAGGCTGCTGCTTTTGACATCCGCAGAGTAAGGAGTAGGAGACTGTTGCAAAGCAGACACACACTGTTTTGCCACAAACCATTAGGCACAGAGAATTCAGGTTGCACTAACACTGGCCTGTCAGGACATCCAGTCTGTACTTTTCTTAACAGGAAAAGGAAAAGAGGCATTAGAGTTGAATCATAAAGAAAATCACAGAGTGACTGTAATAAAACCAGCAAACACTTCCCATCAGCCAACACTGTTCTGTATTCACGCCAGAAGCATCACCAGTCTGGCCCCAGCGTGACCCACTCTGCATCATAAACTCCTGCAGTACTTGTTTTTGCCAGCATGATGTGAAATAGATCTTAGCTTGCATTCATGGAAGTTTTAAAAAGCCTTGAACTTTACTTGTTGAAGCCTGCAGAAACCCTTCTGAATAAAATGAGCATTTTCCCCTATCAGTCCAGAATCCCAAAATGAGAGCTTGTTTTTAGAAATTTGTGCAAGTTTATTAATAATCAGAAAGTGGAATCTCTCATTCACGAAAGCGTTTGCTGTGGAACTTCCAAATTTGATTACATGTACCCATTTTTGAGATGTGTCCTTAAATGCATGTCACCTATAGCAAATCAATTGGCTTGGACATAGTTTGGAAAGACATACATATGTGTGTATATAAAGTTTCCACTCTTCTCACTGCATGTCAGGACAAAACCAGAATCCAAAAGTCCAAGGGCTTTTTATAGACTGCCATGATACAACAGTGGTGAGGCACTGATCAGGACAACGGTTTAAAAAAACATTTGTAAAACTTTGAGTGTTCTGAGGAACACATTGTTCTCAATAACTGTGAAATGGAAGACACGTAGAACCACCAGAACTCTTTGTAGGGATGGCTGTCCAAAACCTGCCAGAGCAGCAGCTCTCCATCAGCTTGTTTGGTGTGCATTAAGTCATGTGTCCACTTCTTAAACTTTTAAGACCTCTTAGTTCCACAGTAGCCCCTCAGGGATGTATACACATGTGAGAAAACAATGAAACAGATATAAACACTCCCCGTGCTGCAACTGATATCAAACACTTGTAAAATGGCATTGAACACAATAAAAAAAAAGATGTAGCAAAGACATGTTAAAAATAACTATTGGCTTGGATTAGGGAAATGTTTTTGTGCTATTCAAATTTATTTTTGGATGTAGTATCAGTATTGTTCTGTCCTACCTAATGTTTGTACTGCAGCCAGACTTACCCAGCAGTAATGTCCTACAGGAGACTGGGAACAGCCAGGTGGTGTTCATGCAGCTGGACTTGGCCAGCCTGAAATCTGTTCGCAGTTTTGCTAAAACATTCCTGAAGACTGAACCCAGACTGGACATCCTCATCAACAATGCAGGTGAAATGTTAACACAGAGTGGAATACCCCTCTCCATAATGTATGTTTCTTATTTTTTTTCTGTTGCAATTTTAAAAACAAAATGTAAAAAAAAACAGAGACAAAAAAGTTTGGTTTGACTTAGTCAACCACAGTGTTCCACAAAGGTGCTGACAAACCCTGTGTTTCAGGCATGATGGGTCCAGGGCGTACCGAGGAAGGCTTCGGCATGGCCTTTGGGGTAAATCACTTGGGTCACTTTCTGCTCACCAACCTTCTCCTGGAGCGGCTGCAGCAGTGTGGTCCCAGTCGAGTGGTCACAGTGACTGGACTCCTGTACCGCTTAGGGAACATCGACTTTCCTCTGCTGGCGTCCAAAAAGGATTTAGTGCCGGGTCAGTCTACCTGGCACAACTTTCAGGCCTACTGTCACAGTAAACTGTGTAACGTGCTCTTCACCAGGGAGCTGGCCAACAGGCTGCAGGGCACCAATGTCACCTGCTACACCCTCCACCCAGGTCAGTGCCGGCTACACAGTCCAGAATTTTGGGTGATACAATGTGCAAGCAAACTTTTTTCTTTGACAGTTGAAAATGTTCATTCTTTTGCTGTCTTGAATCATCAGCAGTAGTATGGCCCCAGTATGGCTGTCTACATCATGTCAAAACAGTTTGTTAGGCTACCTTTATACAAACTTTGCATGTGTTTGAATCGCTTTTGTTCTTGCCAGGAGTAATCTACACAGACCTCTGTCGAAATTTGAGCCTGTGGCTGCAGCTCCTCGTGAAGCCCTTTGCCAAGCTCTTCTTTCTGGATCCCGAGGGGGGGTCCCAGACCACCCTACACTGTGCCCTGCAGGAGGGCATCGAGCCTCTCAGTGGGCGCTACTTCTCCAACTGTGTGCTGCAACAAGTGGGAGCCAAGGGACGAGATGATGCCTTGGCAAAGAAACTGTGGGAAGTGAGTGAAAGGTTAACCAATTTAGCTTAAGAGGCTGAATCCTAATCCAGAAACTCAGAGACTGTATGAATGCTCTCTGCCTCAGAAACATGAACAGGCCTCTGGTCTTTCAATGTCTTGTTGTTGGATTATTGGTCTTTGCTTCTTTAAGGGCCACTTTTTTGTGGTTTAATCGATTCATGAGGTAGAGGATTGATCAGTATGACTATTACTGACTATTATTATTCATGAGACAGATAACGATATTTGGAATTGATTTACATTTGCAGTGAAAATAAGTAGAATAACACAACTTACCGGATGTGAACTTTGAGTCTAAGCTTGCCATCACTGCCGCTTTACTGCTGGAAGCAACAAAAACAGCCCCTGAGCAGACATGCTGAAAATGGCAAGGTTGGCAGAGGATTTGGATTGTGCAGAAGTCAAAATAAATTCCCCTGACACCATTTTGCATCGGCACCATTGCTGCTTCCTGGGCTTAACACTATCCAAGACGATAGTGATTAGTTTAAAGAAATACAAACACTCCAGAACACTTGTCCCACTCTAGTTGAATGATTTTGAGGGACAGCCAGACTACTCTCCTGCACTGACAGCGCTGTGGAGATAGGCAGCAAATGTCACTAGAAACACAAACTCCAACAGAAAACTTTGTTGAAATGCCTTGATGTTTCACAGATTTAATTAAAAGGGAACTTTTCAACATTTATCCTTCAGTGTTGATTGGCTCTTATTCATTACCAGTCAGATAGTGCTGTGGGCAGGGCACAGAGGGGACACAGAGTGGTGACAGATAGAGAACGGCGGCTGTGTTAAAGCCAAAGTAGCATATTTTTAAATTAATCTATTTAGTTAGAATTGGTAAAAAAAAAAGTAATGATATGGAAAAAAGCCAAATGTCATATCCGGTACTCAGCCAGACTGATAATTGGTTGTCTGCTATTTTTAATGACAGAACACAAAGTTTTTTTTTTTCTTATTTTCCTTGCTTTGGTTAAGCCACATTTTCTTAATGCATTTGATGGAATGTTCTTCAGACTTTCCAACTAAAAAAAGCTTCAGATCGGCCATGTTTGTAAAGTCATTCCAGAGCCCTGTGGAAATGAGGTGCAGTGTCCTTCCCCCAGTCACTGGTGCTTGATTTTCATTGATGGGACCACCTATCTAATATGCTGCTATTACACCCAATATGGCAGCTCTGATCTGCTAAGGCAGGACTTCTGAAGGTGACCTCAGGTATCTGGTACCAAGGTAGCAACACGTCCTTTAAGTCCTGGAGGTTGTTAGTTGCAGGTGCTGCAGTCCTACCTGGGATTGCTGTAGGTGGACATGCACCACTGCTGCCCAGGAGCACCCCACAAGCTATGACATCTCAGAAATGTCATCTGACTGTAACTATCTGGCCCTTGTCAAAGTTGCTCATTGCTAGTTGTCCATTTCTCTCACATCAAACACACCGACTGTTGGAATGAGACATCCACTTCCTGTCTAATGCAGCCCACACCTTGATAGGAACTGAGTTCATGAGATAACCAACATTATTTACTTTATCTGAGTGGTCAGAATGATTTTGCTCATCGATGTATTTGTTGATGGTCTTATTTTGGGAAGTGAAATCCATCCTGTTGCTTGTCATGTGTGCCATGTTGTGTTCTTTTATGGGAGAAGTTTACACTGCAGTGCAGTGGTATTCATAAAAACGTAGGGCTTTAGTGGTATGTGTATTTGTGTTAACCGTTCAGTACATTACGTTGAGTTCAAGAGAAGTCTTCCTCAGTTTAGATTATTAATTCTTACACGAAGAATTACAGCCATTTAAACACTTTGTTTTCAGTTTTTCAGAATATTTTTTTATTAAATTTTGAGCACCGTACCGACAAACTGTGACTGCAAATTTGAGGTACATGTTGGACCATGAATTTACCTTCAGACCAAGTGTCTTAAATGAACTTTTCTACTTCTCTGTGGTTCGAGCTGTTCCTAATAATTGAATATTTTTAATTGTGTTGAACCTTCGTAATAAAGTTTGGCTACTCTGGAATCCATATTAGTGAGTTGCATCTAAACAGTTGTGTTTCTGTCCAGTTGAACTGTTTTCCACAGGTTTACATGTGCCTGATTTGATCGTTGCAGCTCATCTAGTAGCACTCTTTAACCCTGGTTGCTTTCATTCAGAAAAATTCAGGCATGAAAAATGTGTCACTCAAAATACCAGCTCACCTGATTGTAACCCAATCCTAACTCTGATCAGAATGACTTTGCAGAAACCTGTGAATTATTTGGGACTTGACCATTAATCACAACACTTCAAACTTTAAGTAAAGCCAAAATAAAGTGTAAATGTATTGAGACCAAAAACAAAAAGAAGAAACATGTTAATGTGGCTATAAATTATTGAGAAGCCTTTGGACTGTGAAGTGAAGAGTGTGCTATAGTTGTGTACCCTGGTGACAATAAAGTGGACCTTCTTCCAGGGGCTCATTATGGTTTTTAGATACTTCAGTTGAACAGTACATTTGACAACAGAATACTTTTGGTGAAATTATTTAGGAAAACT
>NW_007577866.1:300716-303476 GCF_000690725.1 Stegastes partitus | reverse complement strand
TCAGCAAAAGTCCCTGGCTGACCGAGAGACCTTAGAGTTTGAGAAGCATCTCTAAAAAAAATCACTTCTCAGGGAAGAAGAAGGCCAGACTTTTGACCTAATTTAGTCTGTTTTGGAGTTGATTACCTGCACTGAATCGACTTCACCTCAGAAGTAACACTTGGTTCTTTCGAGACATGTTCCACCCTGTGGTTTTCATCTTTGTAGAGAAGGATTCATACTGCAGCAGGATAATGAGCCCAAACACACCTCAAAGCTTCGATAACTACTTTAAGACCAAAGAAGACCAAAAGAGTGCTGATTGTTCTAGACATCCCTCCACAGTGACCTGAGGCCAACCCCTCTGAACATGTACGGGACACTTAAAGAAACCCAAACATTCCTGACATGACAGGCTCCTAAGGCACAGCACAGTTTAGGTTCCCTGACAAAAAAACAGACCAGGTCCCCTCTAGTCTTGAATTTAGACACAGGGCTGTGCACAGGTTGATAGGGGAGAGCAACTCTGAAATGCAGTATGGAGTCTGACTGTGAAGAGCCTTAAAAGAAATCAATAAAAGCAATCCTAAAACACATGGGTTGCTAAAAGTGGCATGATGGGATCTGTTTTTCAAGGTAAAGTTAAAAGTCTAGGAGCAGCATTCTACATGTCGGGCAACTTGTGCAAGCTATAGAACATAAAACTTTTCAAATGATCAGATACTGTTTAGGTGATAAACCAGGACGAGATGACTGCTGACTAATTCAAAGTTGAGGCCAGATTTTAAAAATGTACTATGTTTTTTTTGTTTTTTAATGATAAGTGTGATGTTTGTATTGATGGCGGTGAGCACATGCAGACTTTCTTCGCCAAAAACAAGAATAAGTTTGTCAGAATGTCACTGCAGGAAGCGTGGGAGCATCCTGTGGTGTTGTGCAACAAGACATTGGCAGCACATCTTTTTCTCAAAGACGCTCTATTAGCTCGGGATCTGGGGAGTTTGGAGGCCAAGTCAACACCTTGTTCTCTTTGTTGTGTTCCTCAAGCAGTTTTCATGGTGTAGCATGGCGTAATAACCTGCTGGGGAAGGGTGCTGCTATCAGGGAATGCTGTCGCTATGGAAGGGGTGTGCTTGGCCTGCACGTCAATGTTTAGGTGGGTGGTGCTTGTCACAGAACATCCATGTGAATGCCAGGACCTGAGCTTTAACAGCAGTGCATTGTAGTAAGATAATTAATGTTTTTGATTGAATCTATCAGTAGTTTTAATATTGTGACTGAATGATGTATAAGTGGGTAATGAATGCATAGAAATGAAAAGTGACTCTGTCTGTATATCATCCACAATCCACATACTAAATGTAAAGATGGAAGGCAGCAACCATATATGGTCCTGAGAAGAAATTACACTTTTCTGTTATGTATACTTTAATTAAGTGATTGTACACTTTTTTTTTTAAGCCAAACACATAGTAAACTATTGCATTCTGAAAAGTGCAATAACATGGTTTTGATACTTCTTTGTAGCTGCTGTTGGTTTGGCTGCACACACTGAGTACAAGAGACGTTTCTTCAGTGATGCGTTTCTTCAGTGATGCGTTTCTTCAAAAGTAGTATAATGGCATTTTCTCTTGCTGTTGGAATATTTGGTTAAATTCTTACTATGTCTTTTATATGACAGCAATAGCACCTTTGCAGGGCCTAATTCTCCCCTGTGAAATCATGTTTAAACCCAGATAGTTATAATGGGTGATATATAAGAAATCGTTTCTCTGAAGCAGTGATAATCAAAAATACTAAAATTCATGTATACATTTGACTTTATATTTAAAGCCAACTGACCTTCATTTTGTTATTACAACTTATAAACATTTCCTGTTGGACAGAATTTTGGACACAAACCCATTTATTTGGAGCTGCCTACAAATCCATGCACACATGAGCCTGTCACTGTACAGTGTGTCCACAGGGGGGCAGTAGCGTAGCACAGCTGCACAAACACAAACCACCATGTCTCTCCATACTGCTCCTTGGTGGTTGTTGCTTGGAGCAAGGTTGTTGAGGACCTTAACCCAGCAGACCTATGGATTCTGTTCATTATGAGCACTGATTATTAACACGGGTAGGCATGAAAGCCGGGTCAGTTGTGTGTGTTAAGAGAGGTGCTCTTGTAATTACTCAGTAGGACATTCCTCTGCGCAGGCTTCTCCTTTAACCTCAGCGTTGGTGGGGAGGAACACACTTCCACGATCGATTCCTATCTCCTCCTGCCTTCAACCATCCCTCTGTCCCCTGCCTTCACCCTCACCACCTCCACTGTCTCTGCTGCATGCTCAAAGCACCTCCTGTGAAGTTGAGTCGCAGTTTTAATGACAATCTTCTTTATCGAGTTACGGTTTCACCTCACCTGGTCCAGCAAAAACTTACAGGCTCGAGGTCATTAAGTTCAACATCAACCTGAACATAAATACAAAGTTTAACATGGAAATAGTCTGCATGAGAACTCTCGATAGCAAACTCAGTAGCAGACAGTCGTATTGTTTGTGGAAAGAGATGTTGCTTTTACATTTTTGAAATGTTATTGTGTCAGTGCTGTTTGCACCACAAACAGTTCCATTCACCTCTATCGTGGTAGGGTTGAGTGAGAAAGCTTATATAAATTAGAACAAATAACTGCGTGGTTAGATATCAGACAGTAAGAGAACAGGTCTTTCACCACTTGGGACACTTCCATACATTTTTAACAAAAATTTAAAGTGCTTTACAGGTGACTGACAAGCT
>NW_007577866.1:253594-300371 GCF_000690725.1 Stegastes partitus | reverse complement strand
ATCTATCTATCTATCTATCTATCTATCTATCTATCTATCTATCTATCTATCTATCTATCTATCTATCTATCTATCTATGGGTAGACTTTTAGTTCTGTGCTGCTTGATATTGTGAGTGAAAAATGGAAATCAATAAATATATTCATTTTTTCCTGTTTATTACCAAAATTTAACTAGAAGTCAGCTTAAAGATGCTAATGTGAAAAATCAAAACGTGCTTTTGTGTGCTGGTGGTTCCTGGATGGTTTTGCCTTTTTTTTCTTTCTTGTTGATTTCTCTTTTGTGTGTGTGTGTGTGTGTGTGTGTGTGTGTGTGTGTGTGTGTGTGAAAATATTCCGCATCTGATGTCTTTTCAAAGACACATCAGGTCCATAGCTGCTATAGTCAGTTGCAGACGGGCCGGTCTCTACACACTCCAAGTTTATATACAATGTTGTTGAGACATTTTACTGTTATTTAAAACTTATACTAATAAACTTTAAGTTAAAAACAAATGCAGTGGTCTATAAAAAAATAAAATGAAAGAAAAAAAAACTTTTTTTTGTTTTTCCAGAAAGCTGTTTTTTAAATGGTGTTTCTACTTATACGGTAACATCAGCAATAAAGACGCTACCAGCAATGCATACATGCAAAGCATAAACTTATTCAATCTAACCAATAAACACTATTTGATGTGGAAATTACTTGATATCAATGCTTTTTTATTTTTTTTAGACCATAGCAGTCCATAGGGCTTATCCGAAACTAATAAGTAATCCAACTGAAATAATAATTACAAAATGGGCCAAATACGGACATTAATTCTGAGGATTGACTGTGATTCATCTCCAGAACTCTGAGGGGGCAGCCCAAGTCTAATGTGATACTGCTGAACCTTTACAGTCTTAGATTACATGTTTAAATTCATGGAACTTTTCACATTACCAGCAAACCCTGAGTCCTGTTTGTGAAAAAGTGTTAAAATCTTAAACACTTGAGAGACTAGTTTGGATCCATATAAGAAAAGAATGTAATTGTTTTGTATGGCCGCCTCCTCCATCCTACCACTAGAAGACCTTTACCGCTCTTTTCTCAGTAACTAGTACAGGATGACATTAGGCAGCTTTTCACTGCAGGAACTCGGAACAGGTGCAAGTATTTACAGGAACAGCCCCGTAATTGACCCTGTCAGCTTTTCTGTTTCCAGTGCATTGAATAATCCAACAGCTTCAACCACAAGTGCTAAAACATTGTAGGATGTAACTCCAGCTCTATGGGCATGAAGGAATCAGCACAAAGGAGGTTTGTCATGTGCATTTCAGGCTGTTGATGGTGATGTAAGAGAGGAGAAGATTACCACTGGATAAGGACACGAAGAGGGCTTGTTGTCCACTCAGTATTTAATCCATTAACATTGCTTTCTGGAAGTTTAACCATTCAGCATAGAGTGCAGCACAACAGCTTTTCTTTTCAGGATCGCCCAGAAGTACCTACGCTGGAACAGACACTTTTTTTTTTTTTTCTCCCAAAAATGACCCTAAAGGAGACTTTTCAGTCGAGGTTCTTGTCTTTGTAGACCTGCACAATGTTTTTGGCTGCCCTGAAGTTTCTGTAGTGGAAAACGGACCATTGTTCTTTCAAAGAAATTTAATAAGTTGTTTGGAAAATGAGCCACTTATCCAAATCCAGTTGTCCCAAAGCTGTCCCATTGTTAGTGAAACCCCCAACTTCCCAAAAATCTACAACGTGCTGTAGCTTCACATCCTGAAGGCTCATTAGATAAGAAAGCAGTGTTGTCTGAGGCTGAAGGTCTGCAGCTCAGGAGTGTGCACGCCTCTTGCTTGATCTATAGTTCATAGATGTTCTGTCAGTCCTGCTCCACTCTCTTGTTTGAGAAGCAGCTCATTGATGACTTGTGTGTAGTGTTTGCTTTGGGCTGGCTCCACAGCACTGCAGTACTTAGTGACTGGATTAGTGCATCAATTAGGCAGCTATTGGATGCACAGAGCCATGCAGATTGATTTAGATGCTGCGGGAGCTGTGTGCAGGTTGTTTGTATGGGGACAATATCAACACATCTTGATGAAATCACCAATGACTTTTTTTTGCTCAGTCAGTTTTATTATAGCACCACACAGATGGACATTTTTCGCATGTTTGCTGCCAGTATTTCAACAGGCAGTAGGACACAAGCTTACTTGACATACAGTAGTTAATCTTCCAGGTTATAGAACAAATGCATTCAAGTTACATGAAGTAAATTATGAGTACCATGGGAAGTAGGAGTAAACTGAGGCCAAGATTCCAGCAAAGATGGAACTAATTTAACCTGGTTTGGTTTCATGTGTAGATGCAGCCAGGATATAGAATTTTTTGGTGTTTTCTTTTGCACTCTTTTTACAGGTTTTTCCAATAAATATTCAGCTTTAAATTTGTCAAATTTCTCCTTGGGGCTGCAAGGTGGCTCAGTGGTTAGCACCATTGCCTCGCAGCTAGAAGATCCCCAGTTCACATACCCCTTAGGATGCCTGGGATCTTTCTGCGTGGAGTTTGCATGTTCTCCCCATGCAGCGTAGGTTCTCTCCGGGTTCTCCAGCTTCCTCCCACAGTCCCACAGTCCCACAGTCAAAAAAACATGTTGAGGTTAATTGATGATTCTAAATTGTCCATAGATGTGAGTGTGCTTGGTTGTGTGTCTCTAAGTGTAGCCCTGTGATAGTAACAGTGGGAAGGTACAAACTGCATTTACATAATGGCACACTTGGATACTGTCAATTATGATAACATCATATCACAAGATTTGATTTATCATGTATACAAATTAGGGCTGCAAGGTAGCCTGATGGGTAGCATCGTTGCCTCGCAGTTAGAAGGTCGCCAGTTCGCATCCTGGTTTGGACACCCGGGATCTTCCTGCATGGAGTTTCCATGTTCTCCCCATGTCGTGTAGGTTCTCTCCAGGTTCTCCGGCTTCCTCCCACACAGTCCAAAAACATGTTGAGGTTAATTGATGATTCTAAATTGTCCATAGATGTGAGTGTGCTTGGTTGTCTGTCTCTAAGTGCAGCCCTGTGATGGACTGGTGACCTGTCCAGGGTGTCCCCTGCCTTCACCCTCAGTCAGCTGGGATAGACTCCAGCCCCCTGCGACCCTAGTGAGGATTAAGTGGTGTATCGATGATGGAAGGATGAATGGACATTTCTCTGTGTATTAATTTGCTGTGTAAAAATATACACATGGTGATCTGAAAAGTGGTGTACATATGTTGGGAAAAAAGTTCTGAAACATTAAAACGTCGGGTTAAATAAGACGAATCTTCACTTTCAAGCTTCTGTCGTTGTACTATACATTTGCACTGGTATTGTTGTTTTCATTTACATTTTCCCCATGCAGTTGCAAGCTGGTCACTTGATTTCTCTCAATCAAATCAACAAATTGAGTTAAGCAGATGAGTTACATGGAAAAAGTAAGTACTGGGATTACTTGTTTAGATCCTTGAAATTAGCCCCAGGGAACCTCCGTAGGGAATGAGAGGTGGAACTTTGTAACAGCAGGATCTGTTGTTTTCTTTACTGTTGAAGTTTGTGTTGTCATCATACCACCGAAAGAGCTTTTCAAAGCCTTCAAACAAAAGTTTGGGGCTGCCTGTGAGTCTGGCAAAGGATTTTTAAAGTAAATTATTTCACAGTGAGAAAAATGATCTACAAGTGATGACTGCCAATTTGTTAAGGACAGGCCAGTACAAGAAATGGAGGTTTGGGGAATGACCTAGTCAACGAATTCTCTGAAATTCTTTTTTGAAATGTCGAGAGGAAATTGAACATGGAGTACATGCAAAGAAACACTCAAACACTGAACTTAAAGCAAGTTTTCATGGAGTGGTCAAAAAAAATGTAAAAATGTACAAAATGCTTACAAGAAGTTATTTGCTAACTTTTTAGGCCAAGAGTATACACAAGAATATGACATGTATTGATTTAAAAAAAAAAAAAAAAAAAAAGAATTAGCGATTAAAAAAACCTAATTTCGTGTGTTGTTTAACTATTTCACCTGTTTCTGTATGTCCTATTTTAAAGAGGAATCACATTGTTACTAATCCAGATATGTCAAAGAACTGCAATTGCATCAAGTGCAGAACTCACCTTAGACCTGGTCGTACAAACCCAACAAGCTCAATGGATTGATGATTCAAATTTTGATAAGTTTCACTACAATGAGTCAGGTGCCATCATGGAACCCAGAATGTAGCTCCATCTGTCCATAACATCATTGCATAAAAAATGTTGTTTTTAAGAAAAACGTGTCACCAAGTAGAATTTGCTGTAATCAGAACTTATAAAAGTATGTTGGTTAGAGGGCTGAGGGTGGGAGACACATGAACAACAAGGCAAAGTGTTGGTGAACTCATATACAACATTAACCCTCCCTGTCACCTCTTTCCTCCAGATACTCCTCACTTTTCAATGCGAGAACACACACAGACCCACCCACACATACGTGCGCACACACACACACAAACACACACACACACACCACCGCCACCACCACCACCACCCGTCCGGCCCTTATCAGTAACAGCGGGGGTGTCAATAAATAGAAGCATCCTCTGGGTCTTGTTATTTCCTCCGCCGCAATTAACGTTCCCATCTGCTAACCTGTGATTAACGGTGTTTACCGATATGCTGCAGAGTGTTCGACTGCTTGAGTCACAATACACACCTTCCTCTCCATTTCCCAACCCCTCCCATATGCAGCTCAGGCTGTCAGCAGTCACTCTACGTATGTAAACTGTTCAGCTGGGACTCTCTGTTGCTGTGGCTGTGTTGGTGGAAAGTTGGTTAGTTATGATCATACCGTCTTATTATACCACGTTACTGCACATATATCTGCCTGATACTAAGTCTCAAAAAGGATACAATAAAAGATTTAATCTCTAAACTAATTGTATTATGCTGCTATAATAACTTATTTCTTAAGATTGAAGGCCACACTTCTGCCTCTCTTGCCTCCTCCACAGTCTGTGACAAAGCCCATGGACTTTGAATTTCCTCAGTAAATGGCAGCAAATACCCCAAATCAAATTCAGCCAAATAAGGTGGAGCTCAGGAATCTTTCAGAGAGTCACATAAACTCTAAATACTCCATCAACTTGTATACAAGAAATACTCAAATATGGGCGACTGCAAAGGAATTCACTCAGCACATTTATGTTCCCCAGAGGAGCTGTGTCGGAGGGCCGGTTTTAGAGCAGGTCGTTCCCCAGCCTCCCATGTGCAGAAGAGTCCCTGGGCAAGACACTGAACCCGAAATTACTCCCAAAGGTGGCCCCTTGCTTGGAAGCTCTGCCATCATTGGTGTGTGAGTGTGAATGGGTGAATGACAAACACTTTGTGAAGCACTTAGTAGAACTAAGCTAAGGTTAAAAGGCGCTATATAAGGGCAGAATGTTTACTTTGGTTATCATAAGATCGTCCCACTATCCATTTGCCACGATTACAAGGTAGCATCTTTGCACAGATGACACTGACAGTCATGCTATACAACTAAGCTTGTGCTAAAATGACTACTTGCTTGTAAATATTGCATAATCAACTGATTCAATCACATGATATTTGCTAAAAAAAACAAACATTTGTACTCCTGTTTTTGTATTGTCTATATTTTACCAGACATTTCAACACAAAGGTCAAACAAAAAAGTTCAGAAACTGTACCTATAAAAATCAAAACCTTTCCTGATTTAAATTTGGCTGCCATCCCCGTCGCAGTTGTCTCATTGTGCAGCTATACAACATTTCCAGCGCTTCTGCAATACTCCCTGGAAGTCCCATCATGTAAGCATGTCTAGCAACACATAGGCTCTGAATATTTTGTGCAAGGAATCAGTGACAGCAGCCAGGACTTACAGGATGGACCCAAAGCTTTGGCAATGTGTTCACAGCATTCACTGTTGCTGTACACGCAAGAGGGGCAAGAGGATTTCTGTGAATGGTATAGACAGTTTGTTTTATATTTAAGGAAACAAATATGCGTTCTTTTGACATACTGGGGAAATCTGATGTCCAGTTAATTAAAAATGTTGGGATGGGGGTAGACATAACTCTCTTTCCCCCATGGCGATATGTGCATGCCCTACAGTGTGTTCTAGTCCTGCTCCATGGTCACCACCTGGATATTCCCAGATAAACTTCCACCGGGAGCCTACCAAAAGTAGCCACCCTTGATTCCAAGTAGACAGTTCTCTTCCATGTTGCTCCAGATTTCTGAGCTCTTTGTTGTGTTCCTACTGGGATTTACAGTCTCTCAAAACTGCATGCCAGATAGTCAGATAGCTTAGAAACCCTTTCCCCTCAAACCTTTTTGACCTCAGAGTACATTGTGTTGCGTATTGTGCATTATCTGTATTGTCCCAAAACCAGCATTTGGACATCTGCTTCATGCCATGATTGGCCAGCTGTGTGGAGGTTCCACCACGTGTACATTTGGATCAATAGTAAACACATTTGATTTCAGACGTAGTCAGACAGCACGTCTTGGGTGAATCCACTCAAACTGTGACGGAAACTCATTGTAGATACTTGTGTCTGTGACCATTAGCCAAAGGTCATAGCAGGTGATGGGTAAGTGTTGGAATAAAGACCACCTGGTGTGTTAAGAGTTTTACAAAGGTCCAACACCCACATCTCTGCCAAAGCTGTGCCAATCTGCTATATCCTCGTTACTGAGCAAGACCTTTCTTTTGTCATACTGAAGTCCACAGTTTTCCAGCATTGCACAAATTTTTGAGATTTTGATGTGCTAAATTTCCTCCAGGCCAGACATTCTTTATCTTGTACAATATGTATCAGTATCTCTGTTTCTTCTCTTTAACATTGCACGTTTTGGGGGTTTCTAGCTTAAAAACTTTATAGTGTGTTTGGATTTGTTCATTCTCTCAGAGTAAATAGGCTGTTAATGTGGAATCTGTTTTTATTATTGTCTTGTTTTTGTCCCATGTTGTGAACATTTGCACATGCGATATAGACTGGCTCACAAACAAATGCTGACATAGTGTGTACTGTACTCAGTGGCCAAAATTGAAAAGACAACAAAGACCAATTTCAGATTATGTGACGGATCCCTCCATAAAACTCTCAGTGTGCAGGTGCTAATAGAAACTTTAATCATGGTAAGTCTTTTCATTTGTCTTGTAGGTGTTATAATTATCCTGCCTGTTACCCACTGAGTTAGGAAACAACATGACACAAATGTAGAGAGAGCGCAAACCTCCAGCATTCTAAAAGCCTCTTAAAAATGCATTTAGTCATAGCACTTAGGTAAATGAGTGCACGCTCATGCTTTTTGCAGTTTGCAACAATCTAATGAGAAAATGCTGCTTGCTGAGCAGAGACTGTAAAACAGCAACATACAAGAGAGGTTACTGCTACAAAAGCTATTAATTAGATAGAAAGTATACTGCTTTGTTTGTTGCTATGGTAACAAATTGCCAATTAGCTGCACAGAAAAATATTTATCATGTATGTATGTGACTTCCATCCACTCAGTCACAACAGCTCTATCACTGGAGGACTCTTTCTTTATTGTTGAAGTGCAACAGTGAACTGAAGCTACTTTCCAGCTTGAATTGCTAAAACTAACAAATCTGTGAGATATTAATGTAAATGAATACATACTGACTAAGAGTGTCTGAGAAGCCTTACACTGGTTAAAAATCCAGTGAAGCATTTTTTTTTCTTAAATATTAAAACAGCAAAAATGTTAGAAATTGAAAACAGACCATAGTGTCAGTTTACAAAGACTGATGTTTGAAACAGGACATGCTGTGTTCTTTGGTCATTTAGCCAACACTATGAAGCCATATCAACCTTATAAAGCTGATACGACTCACAGTTGGCTGTTGTTATTATTAAATATCAAGTAGACAAAGACGATCACTGTTGGTGACCTCCTGAGAAACTAAAGTAACAGACAATCAGTCTCTTCCGAGCTTTGCTTTTGGTCTCTAGCTGCTCCAGAAAAAAATATCTGACTCTTTACCTGCGACGTTTTACTATTTTTCAATGTACAGTGTTTTACACTTTCAGTGAAAACACCTGCATGATGCTGTTACTGGAAAACAGGTCAATAAGTGACAACTTGCTGCGAGATGACACATGTTGTACAAATAAAATTGATTAGACTGAATTGAATTTTATCTATTTATTTGTTTTTAAATTCTTTTTATTTCAGAGTGTCTGCCAAAGATAAAAGAAGCACTATATGTATATATACAAATAGAGCCATTAAAAAATAGTATTGCTGTATACAGTATAGTGGAGGTTATAAAAGCCCCACTATGTTTTATACTGAGTGGGGATCACTTTGGTTTGCGAAATAGCTTTTTTCACTTAAACGTTAGAATAATAGTTTGTTTCCTCCTATGCTATTAACATGTTAGGGAAAGTCACGTTACACACTTCAAATGATCACAGTGTTGGGTGAGAAAACAATAAAATTAAAAATGCAAGAAAAAAACGAATCAGAAGTCTTCCTATATGAATGTTGCTTCACGAGCACTTTTATCCCTTTCAGTTCTGAGAGGAGACAAGTCTTTTTGAAGCCTATATCTGACTGGATGTATGTGTGGGTGACACATGGCAAGTTCAGACAGACACAATATAAAAACTTGAGAGATGTTTACAGCTTGTTGATGTGAGGCTCCGCAGGGCTACTGGTTTTCTCTGCTTTCAGCGAAAATTGATTGAGAAATTCCACAAGAGCGGCAATGTTGATTAGACCCTGATTGTGGTGGGTGAGAAAAGCCAAACTTCTCGAGCCGGCAGTCACAGATCGAAGTCAGCATTCTGCACAATTAACACCACACTGGATACACAATAGCTTGTATACAGAAGTGTCCCTTTGTAGGTGTAGGGCTATTTTTCTGCGAGCGCAGTGCAGGAATCTGGTTCCCTTTGTGAGGTTGGCTTGTTTACACAGCTCAAAGCCTGTCTTTTTTTTCAATTATAACATCTGAAACGAGGTCAACATTATAGATTAAACAAGCGTTTATAAGAAGTTATGGTTGCCTTGAAAGTATTTTGAGTTGGTTATGGCCAATTAGTCAGCACACGCAGAAAGAGAGCTGACGTTCAGACACGCATGTACAGTTTATTCTGTTCATCCCAAAGTAGAAATCTTGAAATGCCACCGTCTAAATGCAAATGTTGTGACCTTTTGAGAACTGAAGGTGAGTGAGCTGAAGCTGCACTTCATCCCCAGCTGACAACATTTTATTCTGATTCGGTTTCATTCACATAGCACTAAGTTTTAACAACCTCAGAGCACTTTACAGAATAAGTTCAAGACCTTACAATTTTATTGAGAGCAACTGAAGAGATCCCCCCCTTGAACAGCACTTGGTGACAGTGAGGAGAAAAAGCTGGTATTGCAGTGGCTAATGTTGTGAGTGTGCTTGGTTGTCTGTCTCTGTGTGGCCCTGTGATGGACTGGTGACCTGTTCAGGATGTACCCTGCCTTCATCCTAAGTCAGCTGGGATAGAGTGAAAACATCTGTATTCATTCCCCCCTTAATGTGTGCCCTCTTGTTACTATACCTATCATTTCTGTACCAAAACAACCTATTCTGCTCAAAATATATTTCTGCCTGGATCTGAGTTTAGTTCATCACCACTCTTTGGCCACGTGTTAACGGTGATGAAATAAACAAAATCCATCCATCCATTCATTATCTATACACCGCTTAATCCTCACTAGGGTCGCGGGGGGCTGGAGCCTATCCCTAAACAAAACCCTAAGGAGCATTATGTATGCTGACACTCACTGACAAATGGTTTTAAGTCTTGCATATGTACAAGGAATGAGGAAGCCACATGATGAAAACATGATGTAACACATCGAATGGTGGATGTCAATCTTCTGCAAGCAGCCAAAACCTGCTCATTAAGCTGCTGTAGTTTGCACATATGTTGATACCATATTTTTGCTATTTAATGCTTCCTTCTCCCATTTTAAGATTTTTTAAAACACACATCAATGTTGCAGATTTCTTTTACTGTTGTGAAGCGTAAAATATGCAACAGAAGTGAGTTCACCTGTGAACAATATCACTTCAATGTCAAATGATTCAAAATTGTATCACTTCTTAATGCCTTTATTAATTCTAAGGTGAACAATAGAATATTTTATTTTATGAATTAATTCAACAAAAGTGAATAGACCTGTGATCACTGCCACACAACTGCTGAACTTTCTCAATTTTGGACCCATGGGTCGTAATGTTGTCTATATCTGAGCATCTTAGAACCACAGGGAAAAGAATTGTCAGAAGAAGTGAAAATCTGAATAGAGGGAGATTGGTGACCAAATAAAAATCAGTGTAAACCCATTTGCAGCAGTGATCAGGATGTATGGAACGAGCCACAGTACCACTAATCGGAGCCACAGCGGCGTCTCCCTAAAATGATGCTTTGGACAGTCCCCTACACAGTCCAGCCCTTTAAAACAAATGGGCAAGTGCTTTAGAATTGGCTCAGGGGGAATCACTGGGAATCAGTTTCTGAGACAGCTTTAACAGAATGAAGGACCCTGCATAACATGAACCTTTATCAACTATGGTACATCCAAGAAAAACAACCCTGATTGCTTTTTGGCACAACACACAAAAAAAGAGAATCATTTTGCTCAAGAACATGAACTGCAGCGTGATGAATTCTGGGGGCACAGTCTTTGGTCAGATCAGACCAAGATAAATTGGTTCAGCTCAGATATGGTGCAACCTGTTTTGTGTGAACTTGGCCAGGACTACCACAGCAAATGCACAGTCCTGATAGTGAGGCACAGAGGTGAGAGTCTGAAGATATGGAGCTGCATAAGAGCAGTTGTTGGTTGTGTGACATTAAAAGATGCACCATGGATTCCTGTGGATAAACCAAATTGCTGGCTGACTAGATGAGTCCCAGTCTGGAGAATTTTGGCAAAAGAGGACGATTCCAGTATGATGATGATCCAAAGCACACTGCCAGTGTGTACAGAATAATAAAGTGAAAATATGACCTGGTCAAGTATGTCACCTTACTTAAATCCAACAGAGCACCCTTAGGGTATTTGAAACAGAAAGATGGAGCCAAACAAAATCTCCAGCAAAGAACAGATGAATGGTTTGTCTGTGGAGAATGACAGAACATCTCTGCTGAAATTTGAGCAACACTGGTATCCTCTGTTCTTGGGAGGATTGGGTCTGTCATCATTAATGTGGCTGTGGCTCAGGTGGTGGAGCGGGTTGTCCACTGATGGCAAGGTTGGCAGTTCGATCCCTGGTCCCCCCACATGCCGAAGTGTCCTTGGGCAAGACAAGTTGCTCCCAATGCTTCCCCAGATTAGTGCCTTGCATGGCAGCTCTGTCACCATTGGTGTGTGAATGCGTGTGTGAATGCGAAACACATTGTAAAGCGCCTTGGGTACCGCTAAGGCATAGACTGTATAAAAGATGGACGTAGCAACCGGCCTTGAAAAATGAAGCCAACCCGGAAGTGTCAAAAACCTGCAATATCACTACGTCCGCTAGTCCTGGCTCCAAAAAGCCCTGGCTCCCATAGACATGAATTGGAAAAGAAGTGATCACAGATCACGAAATACCGCATTCCTCCAGCTCAGGATTTAAAAAAAATTAGTTTTCATGGTCAAGTCCAGAGATCAGGTGGCCAATCTGAAAATAAATCAAAACTGAATTTTTAAAAAATCGTCAAAATTTTGCGGGGCAAGGGGTGTGACTGACTTGATTGACAGTCGACAGCGACCATACAGATGAAGTGAGCAGAAGGTGGTAAATGTGGAGGAGGGCCTACCTCTCAATCCGTCTGACCAATCGCTGCTCCTATGGTTCCGCCCTCCGACGACGATTTTTGTGTCACTGGCTCCAAAAATCCAAGATGTCAACCAGGAAGTAGCAAAACCCTGACTTCATTTTTTCAGTGCAGAAAACAACGGGTGACGTCACGGTAGCTACGTCCATCTTTTATACAGTCTATCGGCTAAGGTAGAAAAAGGGCGCTATATAAGTGCAGACCATTTACCATTAATATGTTGGACACCCTGAATACTGAAAAATTTAAGATTTGAATGTCAGTATTGAAAGGTGTATTGTATGAAGATATTTTACAGTAGAGCTCTCACTTCTGCTGTATACTGTAGCTACCATTAATGGACAACGATGTGATTCATCTTGTGTCAACCTGATGCTCTTCTTCATGGCATTACGCTTTATTGCTTAGCTCACATTAACTTTAGTTGGACTCCATATTGCATATCTACCAACAAGAAGAACTGCAGGTTTTTCTGTAACGCTGTATATACCCAAGACTCCCTAGTACATGTAGTGGAACTGATACTGAGGAAACTATTCTGTTAAATTAAGTAGCTTTAAAAAAATAAATAAATAAAGTTAAGGTCTGTATTTGACTGACTTATGCCTTCCCTGTCTACAATTTGCCATTCGAATACCCATTTCTACCATGCAGTCATCTATAAGAACTGAATGACACAGGTCATTTATATGGCTTCATCTTCATACCTCTTAATCTTCCATATTTGAATTTCCTGGAAACTGATTCGAATTGCTTTCCCATTCTTGATTTAATAATTGAACAATTGCTTCATTCTGATTTGTACTCTCAATTTGGGGAACCCATCTTTGGATCTATGCAACATGGGATATGGAAAAGCTTGTGAGGAGAAATGTTAAAAAATAAAAAAAAACTGCACCTGTGTTACGGGATGAGAGGCCCCTCAGCTGGGCTCCCATTGCAGTTTTCCTTAGAGGCCTCCTTGTAGATATTTGGATGAGTTATAAATCTGGCAGCTGCTGCAGATGAGCTCTCACACAGCCACCTGGTGCACCTGAGCTTTCTGACAATTTTTCATCCACTGTCAAATGTCATGTTAGAAATGTATATTGTGTGGTCCATAGATGACATCATGTCTTTCTTTTCTGTCTGCCCCCATTCCGGTTTTTCATCACATAATTTATGTTTGTCAAATGGTTATTTGCACTTTATAAAACCATTTGGGAGTTAAACAAGTAGTTCTTTCAGGTAATACTCTACCTTTACTTCAGTTTATTACTAGAGAACTCCACAAAGGATATAATTTGGTTGAGGTGGAGAATAAAATTGAAGACATTTAAACCACACAAATACACATTTGGCCATAAGGTTTGAATATTAAATTGAAAGCAAATTGGAACATAACACAAGTTTATCCATCAGTCACATGGAAGTCAGGGTCTGTTGGGTAAATATTCAAAAGACTTCTTGCTTGTCTTTTTGGTATCAAGTCACGCTGTTTACTACTAGGTGATGCTGTCACAGAAACTGAGGGAGGCCACATTCTCTGCTTAATGTGGAGTCCAGTTGACTCCAGAGAATTCTGCAGTCTGGGGTGCAAACACTCTGCAATTGTCTTGTTTTAGTGCCTGTCATTATATCAATATCTACAGAGAGAAGGAGTATTAGTATTTATTTTGACCTTAAAGTAAATGTGCTATACCACACTATGCAAATTCTCCAGTCTTACGTTCATGGTTTTATTTCAGTAGACACACGAAGTAACCGGTACTGATAGTAATTGATAACCGTGCTCAGTAGACTGCAGAATGACCCCTACATGAGTTTAAATATTGCACATTTTTCAGTAACACATTGCAGTATGAGAAAAATAGTAATGCTTGGAGCAGAGCTAAAATAACTAGTTTACATGCTGTTGGACAGTTCAGTTCATACGTTAGTTATTGATCATATTCTGTATGTTAAACCTTTAAGAGTAACAACTAAGTAAAAGTGTCCAATAGATGTAGTTAAGAAAAAAGTATAATTTAAAAAAAATGTGTTAATTACATTACAAGTACTTCTTGTTTGTCCTCACTGAGCTAATGTAATTAACACTTTTTTCCCGAAGAGTTTTTTCATCTTTCCAAACTGCAGTATGTTATATCTGTGTAACTGATCAGACCAGTTACACACAAAAGGTGTGACATCAAACACTAACACATGAACTAACTACACACAAACAAAACAACATAGTAAGTCTGGTCGCTTAAAAAAAACAAAACCAGTGTGAATTATAGTGGCATTTCTGTTATTTAGAACTTAATTTTTAGCTTATTTAAGAACATTTTTAATTTACAAAACTTAACCATAAATAGAACAAATATACCTCCAACAAATACTAACTAAACCTTAAGTATTTTGTATGAATAGAAGCTTTGTGTGCCAACATTAATGTGATTATGTCAGATGTCAAATAATGTCCAAGACTAAGAAAACTACCAAATCTGTGTCTATGTGTGTGAATGCAAGGGGATATGACTGCTTCCTTGAATAATAAACACCATAACCAACAACATAAATAATTTTTAAAGTAGTGTGTGTGTGTGTGTGTGTGTGTGTGTGCGTGTGTGAAACGCCACAGTTTGAGAACCTGCCTCTCAACAAGTGTGTGCATGTGACAGACATCCCAGCTCTATCTCTCCCCAGCACCACCGCTAGCTGGGAACGGACAGCAGATGAAGAGGAGCCATCAATATCAGTCACTAGCTATTGATTACCTCATTGATGAGGCATTGTGCACGTGCGTGTTTGGGTGGCAGTCGGAAGAGGAGGGGAGGGCTGAGGTTGATGTTTATTCAGGATCACAGGCCAACCCAGTTGTCTGTGGCTGGGGCCTTTCATGGGAACAAGCAGCTGATGTCGATACTTGGGGGACTTTGTCCATTTAGTAGCTGTCAGTCACAATTAGGCCTCAAGTCTGGGCCTGGTGCCAAGAGGCTACACTGTTAGTAGGCCAGCTCCATATGAAAGTGAACTGTAGGGATATCTATCACTTTGAAAGAGAATAAAGATCAAATGTTTTTACAGTCTTCAGAATATAAGTCAAGTCTTGCATTAATTCAAAGGTCAGAGTAGTGTGTTGCATGGCAGGACACGTCTGTGGTGTGACTTGACCGTCCACTGCTGTCATGTTGCCAAAATGTCCTTAATGTTTGGCCATGCTAGTAGACTGAAACTACTGAACTGAACTACATAGATGAAACCATGAAATGTGCAATACTTATTTATGGTTTCACATAAAAATAATTATTGAAGTACCTTCAAACTAATCACACCCCCATTAGCCTCAGCTGCCTGCTTATTGCTAACTAGCATATATCATCATGCTAACCTGCTACCGTACACATGTCTACTGTTTGTTAGCACTGCTATTGTCACATGCCTGTTAGCATTTAGCACAAAGCACTGTGTGCTTTACTCCAGCCTCAAAGAGGTGTAGACTTCTGTCTTGTTATTTGAGTTGTAGAATCTATTGAATATGGCATACGGCACATTAAAGGCTGTGGTATCAGTCTCTTAATTCCAATTTATAATGCTGTCTTCCCATAAAGAATGACCCAAATTGACCTATGCTTTTGTTTAATTGCTAAGCAACCTATAGTCAGTCATTTCAGAGGGTTGGAAAAACTGACCCACACCAAACAGCAGCAGCATGAAAGCCACTGACACTGAAGTGAATTGATCAATTATTTACAATGCAATGTTCTGCTGGGAAACCTTTCAACCTGCCAGAATGCAACAGCTCCTCAGGAATGGCTCAACGAACACAACAAAGAGCCGAGGCACTGACAGAACCCTCAAACTCTCAAGGTCCCAGTCTAAACAAGCATCAACGGGATGCACTGGAACAAGTCCAATCCAAGGGGGCCTACAGAAAAAGAACATGCTGCCAATGTCCCAGTGCTTAACAGCATAGGACAGCATCGTTTAAAAACAGGAATAATGGTGCCCAATTTCAGACACTGACTGTTTTGCGTTAAGCAGCACAACCAAAACGTGCCGCAAATAGTTGAGTAACAGATGCAAAAGAAAGATATCAATAGAAATACAATGCTTGGCTTCTCTCTCAGTGAGTAAACATATTGGATCTTCAGTTTCAGAAACTTATAGATAATGGTCGACACAGACACCCCCTATCCAATGTCCAACAACTGCACAGTGACAACATGGTTTATTTAGCATTTGTTGGAGTACATACAGTAAGTTCTCTTTGTAGGGTACACATCATGCTTTTTTTTAAGTTGTACTAACTTTTTTGTCTTCCTGGTGCTGTGTACTCCAGGCTTCTGCTGCTAGGGTCATCCCCAGGCTTCGGGCAAAAGATTGTCCCAAGGACGCACCAGGCTTTTATGAGCTACCCATCAGGTAATGCTAATTTCTGCCATATTAAGGGGGTCGAGGCACAGATGATTCAATTCAGATATTACATAACTCATTTTACTTATGTTGGGTGTTTAGATATATGTTGTATTTGTTTAGTATTGTTATTCTGATTAAGCAGGTCAACTTTGTTGTTTTCTTGTTGGGTTGGGTGTCAGAGTTTTATGTTGCCCCCTTGGTGTTCATGTGGTCTGATCAATCAGTACGTCTGCCTCCTTAAGTTCATAGCTTTTCTTATGGGATTTGTTTAATCAGTACAGTTGTTTTGCCAAATCATTGTGTGCTATAGCCTCAGTTAGTTAGTTTTTATGTATCTACAACTTCGTACTTACTTTCGAAACTTTTTACATTTTGGGGGGTAAAATAAAAACCCTTTTTTAAGTACATCTTTGACTCCTCTTGCTTTGCAGCTCGGTCCCTCACAGCAGGGAAATACACTTTTTAATTTATGAGCTAGAGCCTTGCTAATGGTAGGTGGTCTACACCTGTATGACACTTTTTAACCCTAGCTAGATCCTCCAAAGTCCTTTGCAATGTGTTTCTCATTCATCTGTTACATCGATGGAGCAGCCATCTTGAGTAAATGCACTAAGTTACATTCCACCGCTGCTTTTCTCTGTTTCTTTCCACCAAGTTTGTGTGCGAAGTAAAGTGCTGATTCATTAACTGCAGGCTTTGGGCTATAAAGTCCAGTGAAAACATGTTGAGGTCAAGTGTCTCACTTGTAAACGTACAGGCTTTTGATTTTGTTGGTCCAAGCACAAGTTGTAATATCAGAGCTGTAAAATCCTCAAGCTCTCTGGCATGTTTCTCACGACAAGCAATTACACACAAACACCCACACTCACTTCTGGCTTTTCCAGATTCCCCGTTGACCCTTCAAGACTTTATGTACCTCTGTTTCTCCACACACACACACACACACACACACTAACAAATACACCTGTTTGTTGCGGACTTGTTCGGCCTGTCATTGACCTTGCTTCTTTAAATCCTTGAATATCCCATTTGAGCAGACTGAGCTACTTGTTTTTCATCTGCTGAAGGTCCACAGGGACTGTGATGCCCAGTGGACTGTCAGTGGGTGGAATGTAGGCCATTCAAACTTGGCCTCAGCAGATCTGTTAAAGGGTTTCTGGGTCATGTTCATAATCAATTTTTCAATAAAGTTGTAGCTCCACTGAGGTTTACGTGATATCACGGAATACATACAGCGCATCCATGCAGACATGACCTTATATGACATGTTGACTCAGGGCACCACTTTCAGATAAGGGTTTATAAATTGTAACTGCAGGTTTTTATTAATTGTTGATTAACTGCTTTTTGCTTTAAAAACCAATCTTAATCCTTTTAAGGGGCAATGTACCAATTTTGCACATGAAGAACAGTTCACCTACCAAGCAGAGCACCTATGAAATATGAAGCCAGTTGTATATATATATTAAACAAACTATATATGAAAAACTGGAAGCATAGATTAAAAAAAAAAAAAAATAGAAAGAATTTACCAAGTATATTGGTTGTAGCTACTTTCTTGGAAATGTATGCTCCAATGTTTCTCAATATTTTGTGACTTTCCTCCTCTGTTTGTGTGTCTCAGCTTCAAGCCCACTGTTGAAAACACCCTACAGGTATGCTTTTTGTTTTTTTCAAAAGCCTGAGTAATTTTCCCAACTTGCCGGTAATAAACATTAAGGTCAATTGATGGTGTCCACATCCCTGTGACTGATGAGGACATTAAACATGGACAGCACACAGTTCAAATCATACTACAACATACATATTGCAGACACATGCATGTTTTGACATCAACAATGGAAAGTTTGTACAAATCAAAGCACCTCCTGCAGTGTCCACTTTAATTACAACACTTTTAATGATAAAAGGCGAATGTCTTTGCACAGCTTCTTCTCGAAAACAATAATTTGTCTTATGCAGTATGTGTTGTCACGAGGTCTGGAAAAGCCTTTCCAAGAAATATAATACATGTTTAGTAATGTCATGGTGTCATAGACATGATGCTGTCATTGTGTCAGTGGGCTGTGCAACCTAATATCAAACTTTATCACTTTTACTTCTTTGACATTCATACTTTTACCCATGTTAAAAAATCAGAATGGGTCTTGTTATGAAATGACAAAATGTAAGCCCATTTAAATAGCATGAATTAAAAGCTAAAAGTCAGTCTGCACTTTTGTCTCACTGTCAGGTTTTGATTTCTAATTCAAATGCTAAAATAGCAAAAACATAATCATCTATTTGCTATTATTTACAGCTTGTAAACCCTTTTGAAAAACTACATTAGGCTGCTGGACAGAAACCCCCTTCTGAGTTCAGCCTCTGTGGCCTGATGTGCTCTGTGAACAGTGTGATGTGGAAACAGGACAGTCATGAAGCGTCCTGGGATCGCCATGGACCAAAACACGTTCGTTGTTCACAGACACAAGTGATGTCGCAATGATGGTATTGTCCAGATAACGCTCACACATACAGAGCACTCCAGCCCTCTGCAGCTGTGGGAGTCGTCCTGCTTCCTCCTGTCAACAGTCAGTGTCACAGAGCGGCGGCGGTCATGGCGGTTTTTGAATTAAAACTATGGCTCGGGGCACTTCGTTAACTTATTATGGAAAACAGAGGCCCTCATGAACGCCCTCTCACAGACACACACAAACACACCCTTGTGTCATTTGATAAGGCTTGTACCCTTGTCAACAAGCACACATTTTAATTAGTGTTGATTGTTGTTGGCGTGTTCAATAGTTATTAATTAGAGCGGGGAGGGGTCCCAGTCTTGATTGCATGCCCGAAGCTGTGATGCATTGTGTTGTCTCACACTCCAGAATAACAGAGGTGCTGTGAAAAATCAAAGACTGGGGGGGAAGGGAGGGCATGTGGGAGTTGTAACCCCTCAGATAATGTCTTCTTAACTAAGAACACATTATTAAACAGTGAAATGTGGACAGGGGGTACTTTATCAGGAATGTATTTTAGGTTGGTGTCGTGATACTTTTTGGGAACAACATTTTCATTGTCGCCACAAAAAAACTGCAAAAACCTGCAAAATTATGATCTTATACAAGAACTAATACAAGAACAAAAAAGTCAGTCTTTTAGAATTAGTTTAGGCTTAAAACAATGGCAACTATATATACAGTACAGAGACACTGAGGCTGTGACATATTGGTGTTTAAGCTGTGTGTGCTTTTTTAAAAAACTTTATTTGTGATTTTAAGTGTACAGCCCACTGACCACAACATTGTCCGGTTTCAGTCTTTAAATGTGCAGTAATTGTGGCATCATTTTGCAGCATCTACTACGACTTTAAGTGGCATCAAGAGTGCTGCAGCCAATTCGGAATTCTACTTTTACTTTTGGCAAATGGGGTCCAAACACATGTGGCAAATCAAAGTAAAGCTTAGATACTGTTCTATCCAACGAGTACTTTCATGGTATCACAACATGGCTGGCCAATATTTGAGAGGCTTTTCGGCTGAGTCAGAGGTCAAGTCTTTGCTGAAATGTCATTCTAGCATGCAACATAGACTTTTACTTGAGTCATACCTTGGTTTAAAGTTTAAAATTCAGTTTAAAAGAAATCTTTCTTTTCCACATAACCACATGAGGATGTAGTGGTGTGTGTCTTCCTTAAACTTGTGTACACCTGCATCCAGCAAGCTGAGGATGAAGACTGTGGATAGACTCAACAACGTCAACCCCTGGATAAAACTACCCCAGTTTACAGATTAAAGCCTGTCAGAGGATGTTACCACAGCTGTAGTCACTATTCCCACTACCACCATCATGGAAACAAACCAACTCATACATGCCACAGCAACAATCCTGGAGATACAGTAGAAAAACTACAAAAGTTTACATACACTTGCAAAGACCAGATATATCATGGCAGTTGTGAGTTCCCAATGACTCCTATAACTCATTATTTAACATTATATGAGTCAAATTTTCCATGATGTAATCATTTAAACACATTTTTACAATGTGTTTCTCATTCAACCATTCACACACACATTCATACACCAATAGCTTCCATGAAAGGTGCCTGCCTGCCATTGGGAGCAACTTCAGGTTCAGTGTCTTGTACAAGGACATTTGAACTGAGGAAGGGCCAGTGATCGAACATTAGAGGACAACCTGCTCAGCCACCTAAACCACAGCCCTCCAGGGCTTCCTTCTTACATGGCAGCCTCTCAGCCCATGGTGATGTAAAACACACTTGAGTCTGGACACTGACACCAGTTGTTAAGCAGCTTCCACGTCATTGCAGATTCTCGGTTGACTCTTGGCCATCCTGACCAGTTGTCTCTCAGCAGCAGGTGCTAGCTTGTGTTTTCTTCCTGATTATGGCAGTGACACATCTGTACCATGCACTTTGTACTTGAAAACATACAGTGGATTTGTTTGATCTGTCGCTGCTTTGAAATGGCTCCTAGTGACTTTCGTGACTAGTTCAAGTCAATGACTGACTTGCCCCTCCACAGTCGAAGACACAAGGCGCTGAACCCGAAGTTGCTCCCAATGGCAGGCGGTACCTTGCGTGGCATTTCCGTCACCATTGGTGTATGAATGTGTGTCTGAATGAGAAAACATTGTAAAGCGCTTTGAGTACCACTAAGGTAGAAAAGTGCTAAGTAAGTGCAGACCATTTACCATTTAGGCTGAAGAGATACACAAGAGAAGTGGAGGCCAAGAGAATGAATGGACTGCTTTCCAGTTGTTCCTCAAGATGGTTTTCCCAGCTGCAAAGGAAAAGCAACACAGGGGTGGACCCACTCAGAGCTGAGACTAAAAGATACTTAAACGGCATTTAGGAGAAAGAGGCATCTCAAGTGGCTGGTGGACTTTAGAGCACACCACGGCAATATCCCAGAACAGGAGCCAGATATTAAGAGCTGGACAGCACCAGCACCTGACACGATATACTCCTACTGGTTAAGGTAGCTAATAACGGTCCTCGATTGCCTGACAGCATAAATGAGTGAGCTGCGAGCACCAGGTACTCACCCAGATGGGCTAGCACAGGGTAGGACAATCCTGAAAACCCCCAAAAGGGTGCAACACCTTTGAACTACTGGCCAATAACCGCCTTACTACAACATGGAAGCTCCTATCAGGTGTAGTAGCAGCCAGAATTAGTAAACACAAGTCAATACATAAAGTTCAGAAAGGCATGAGATACTTTAGGTCAAAGCACCAGCTACCCGCTACCGCTGCTCTACTGCATGGCTTTGTTCACGCATTTTTAATTAAGTTTGAGATTCTAGAGAACTTGTAAGTGGCTGTGTGATTATATGTAAACAAAATGCCTCATTTTTTTTCTTTTGAAGCTTCATAAAGATTAGTCAGTATGAACCACTAAAACATCTCAGCAAATAATGACAAACCAGTCTTGGGGCAATGAAAATTAAGCATAAAGACATTTTTATTCAGCAGCTAAGATGTTTCATAATAATTCTACTTCTGATGTTCCCTATTAGTTTATTTCCTTGTATCATTGATTGTGTTTACATTAGCAGCAGTGTCCCAGTTGTCAGGCTTATCATATTCAGGATATGATGTTTACACAGAGCAAAGAGAACTGTAGTAACTCATATCCTCCTATACATGATAAGCATTAGTATCCCAGTTACTGATGACTGTTTTCTATTTGCGTAGGTGCCTGTGATGTTCAGAACACAAACTGGCAATTTATTCTGACATTCATGTAACTGTAAGCTAAACTCTAAATTAATTTGACTGTGTCTATTGAAAATGAGGCCACTTTGGCTTACAGCAGGCATAGGACTATTAAATGCTAACGTCACATTGCAGATTTGGTTTGTCCACTTTAATGTCAGCAACAGCAGATGAGAGTATCAAGAAATGTTGAACATATCCTCCACTCTGACCATGTCAGGCTTTCACTGCTACTGCACTGGACAAGAAAGCAGTGGTTGAAGATACACAACTCTGGGTGGAGGGATAGCCATTCAGATAGTTCAAGTTTCCGTTCATCACTTAGCTGAAGCCGTGCCTGCACAGGCAGTCGACAACAGTCAGAAATAAGCATAAGATGTAATCAATTGTTGCTTGCTGCTAGAAAAGCAACATCACCACAGATTCAGAATTTGCAAAATAAACATCACAAGAATCCATCTATCCATCCATTATCTATACACCGCTTAATCCTCATTAGGGTCATGGGGGGGCTGGAATCTATCCCAGCTGACTCAGGGTCTTAATATGACACCCTGGACAGGTCACCAGTCTATCACAGGGCTACACTTAGAAACAGACAACCAAGCACACTCACATTCTCACCTACGGACAATTTAGAATCACCAATTAACCTCAGCGTGTTTTTGGACCTTCTCGGAGGAAACCGGAAAACCCAGAGAGAACCCACGCTGCACGGGGAGAACATGCAAACTCCACGCAGAAAGATCCAGGGTGTTCTCACTGGGACGTGAACCGGGCCACCCTGAAGCCCAATTTCAAACTAAATACACCTTTTTATGCCCAAATTTGAACCAGCTCTCTTGGATTCTCTAAGAAGTCATAAATTAATCAAGCATAACATTCAACCACAATAACGCTTTTTTTTCTGTTCAGGAATAAAAATAAATAATTTCAATTTGACATCTTAATCATAACTAATGTAATTAACAATTCTTTCATTTTTTTTGTAAAACAGTAAATTTAAAAATCCATGGATAACAATAATAATATTTTAGCATTAAAATATTATTTCAGTTAAAGAGCTTCTACAAACTGGTGTTTTAACCATTCCAGAAACATACAAAGTATTTTGGTAATTACCAATGCTGTTCATTTAGAGTAGCTGTGGCATACACCTTACAATATTTGTTAAGCCTTGTATGTACCCACATAAATCATATTTTTTGAAAACTGGTGGGGTGCAGGCGCTAACTGCCCCAATATACACAGTTTGCATGATGTTTTATTTTCCAAATACCAACAATTGAAGTGGAGAGTGCAAAGTTAACATGACCCATGGAGACACATCAATGGGATATATGCCAGGTAGACATAAACCTTGTGAAACAAAATAAAAAAATGACATGACTTTTCAAGCGTTTCAAATTGCTTCTGCAATAATCCACATCCAAAACACCAAAATGGGTAACTTGGAGTACACACGCATAAGCATGTAACAGAAAACCATAGAAGAAGAAATGGTAGTTGGAGTAATGGCTTGGTCATGTAACGACCAGAATGCTTGTAAGAGTTACTAAGTATAAAGTTAGGAAAGTGTTGTTTTTGCTGTTGTTGTGTTTCTTCTTCTTTCTCGTCTGGGTGTAGCTGAATGAAATGTGGTGCTGCTGCCCCACCATCTGTCACTGATATGACAGCGTTTCTGCAAAGTTCCGTTTTCTAAGCCAATATTTTCAGATTTATGTTTTGGGCAAGATTTACAGTTTGTGTGGAGGGCTGACAGAGAGAAAGAAAGCTACAAATTCAGTTGCCTTAATGTGGACACAGTCTGGTACACCTTCAACATGTTAGCAAACCTTTGATTACGCGAACATCCAGCAGACACAGAGCAACGGTATCATTCATTTGGAGTCGTGGTCGCTCTGCTTTAGTCTCTGTAATCCCCACATGTCTTTTGACCTATCAGAGCTTGTTTTTTGAAAACAGACTGGTTGGATTTCAGAATAAGTGAGAGGCTGATGTGGCCCCTTGAAGTGTCAAACTGTGGAGTTGGTGATAATCTGGTCAGGTACGTCACCTTTTACATTTGTCCCATTGTTTAGGTCAAAATATGAATTACTGCAGTTTTAAATCGGAGAAAATCAGTATTACTTACTCTGACTTAATGTTGTTATGCCCCTTTTGCCTTCTCAAATGTATTGTATAGCTCTGGCTAGGTTAAATAGTGACGCTTAATTTGATGAAATTACTTTACGAGTCAAAGGCCCTAAAATCATTAAAAATAAATAAATAAATAAATATATGGGGGAACCTATTTAGAGCAATCTAGAAATGCTACAAAAGAAAACAACATAATGACATGGCCTCAGTGTTAAAAGACTACGAGTGAAACAGGGCTTGAATTCCCCTCTGCAGTCTATAGCTGTCCTCCAGAGCTGCACTCGGACTGACCTCCCTCCCCGTGCTGTGGGACTGACACTTCATCAAGAGGCCTTGTGACAGAGCAGGAGTGACGAGGACCATCCTCCCCCCCCCTCCGCCTCTTCCTCTCCGTCCTGCTCTTGATGTGCCTTTTGTTTGGTGCCTAACGACAGCTGTGATGGAACCGTCATGCTCTGTGATTACACCGGCCCGCAGCCAGGCCTTCTCTGTGCTGCTGTCGCCGTTGTTCTGCTCATTCTCCGTCTCTATCCACTCTCTGCACCAGAGAGAGCTCTGCAGGTCAAACAGAACCTCGCATTCTTACCTTATCACCCCTGATCTAAGACGGCACGATTTCGAATCAAATTTCAGAGGAGATCTAGTTTGTTCTATAAATATGCATTTGTGCATGTATATATGTTTATGTATATGTTGCCATAAGCAGCAGATAGGGAGGCCCAGTAGCTAAAAATATCATTTTTTTCCTTGCCCAGGAATTGTCTGGAGGGTTCATTGAAACTTGTGCAGCTGGGTGCGTTTCCCGCTGTTCGCCTGAACACATACCCCTCATTCGGAGACGGTGAGCAGCTCTGCCTATTAAAATGTAAATTCCCTCTCGCTGCAGCAGTGGTAGCAGCAGCAGCAACAGCAGCGACGGGCGAGCCCAGACTGGGCTGCAGCAGGAAAGGAAGGGGAAGCTGGTGGGGGTGAGAGGTGTACGCGCTATAGGCAGGATCTGTCTTTCACCACGCAGAGGCTCCCAGATAGGCAGCATGTGGCTGTATAATATGCTCCACTGGCCGGGCCCTTCAGCGGATTTCAAAGCTCAGGCAGGAAACAAAAGGTGACTGGGCCATTCCTCTGATGCAAGCTCACTGTAATCGACTTCACCGACTTTATTCACGTCTGCACCTTTTGTCTTATATTAAAATGCATTAAAAAAAAAAAAAGATATTCATTTTGCTCATTGTACAAATATAATTTTTTTTTCACAAATTAAATTCCTCGTACACATTTCAAAGAATCAACAATTCATGAGGGACCATATCTTTTAGAGTATCAGTGTACCAGAAGACACGGAAGAGTTAAGCTTTATCCGAGCAATAGGCTCCTAAAGAGTTTTCACTTGCAGAACTTTGAATTTAAATCTATTATTTTCAGCATTTCCAGCTGCTTTTACATAAAACAGACAAATTCTGCCTTTTGTTTAACAATTAAAAACACATTTTTACTGATTATACAATAAGCTCCTCACAATACATTATTATTTTAGCTTCACATCACATAGCTAACTATTCTTGATGCTAAATAAAATAAAATAAATATAAAAACAACATGCAGAAAAGATGGAGTATGAAACAAACAAACCAAATAATAAACAATGAAACCGTCATTGTTATGCATCTAATTCCTAATTATAGAAATCATAGTATTAAATGATACACTGGTTTAAAAATATGAACAATACATCATGGATTCACCCAAACCTACATATAAAAACATGCACACAATCCATTTTTATCTTGAATCTACTTCTTTCTATGTAACCCTGTTTACTGTGTTTGCTTCTTCCAAACAAGCAAGCAAAACATTTCTCAAACACATCAGAGAGAGGTTATGGATTTAATGTGTAACAGTAAGTTTTGAAAAGAAGTCTGCAAACCCCAAGACCCTATTATTATATAACTGTCGCAATGCTAACAATAGTTCTAAAAGGTTTCTAAGCAGCCTCCTTTTAAGGGTTATTACAATCATTAAAAATATCCTCATAAAACTGAAAGCTATCATTAAACATTAACACCTATACTTGCACTTGCTTGAAAAAGTCTGGAAAATAGGTGATAAACAAACGCCTAATGGTAATAGGGACATTTATTGTTTGGGTAAATATCTGTTTATTTGATACAGAATGAACACGAACAGAAAATATGAACCTGAATTGCATACAGATAATATTGTAATTGTAATTTAATGAACTCCCTGTCAAAGTATATCAGCTTGTAATGATGTTTTATAATGTTCTAGTTGTAAACATATGATACTACATCATTTTACAAAATAGACTTTTTGCTTTATTCTATTATTTTCTTTCCATTTGAGTTTTTTCTTACTCTATACGTACTGTACAGTATAATATGAACACTGAGTGAAAAATGGCAGATCTAGGAATTGCATATAATTTTAGTTCCCAGCTGATTTACAATTTATCCTGAACTTGAGTTAATCTCCAGTGACCCAAACGATACGCAAAAACAAGAACAACATATGAACCTGTAAACTGTAAAAGCACCTACCTTTGTTGTAGCTGGCATCGTGTTGGAGTTCCCAGCATGTATCACTAGATGGAGCTGCGATTATACTGTAAGCAGCTCACACGCTGACGGACTCGGAGCAGTGGCCACTTTCACAGCCTCCACCTGCATGTCCTCCACATGCTGAACACAAGACACACAGCTGGCTGCTCCAACTGTTGGCCTCTGTGCTTAATGAATTTTGTGTTGGACTCTTTTTTTTGCCTCCCTTCTCTTCTTTTTTCTGTTCAACATGTTATTATGAAACAAACAACTGGAGAAACTATAGTTTAAAAAAACAAAACACACACACACAGGTGAAGATGTATTTTTAATAAACATCCATGATCACCAGACAGTGGTGTTGGGTTTTTTTTGCTGTATGTGTTTCAGAGATTAAACTGTGTGGCCCCCCGAGGGCTTGGAGGACACTGAGTCTTGTAGCAAAAAGCTCATTATTCCCTGAAACAGAAAGACTGTGTTGGAATTCACCTGATGCTGCCCAGTGTGTGACAATAAGAAGCATTGATTTAGCAATAACAGGCTGATTTATGTGGGACCAAATGACAGTCTAATGTCTGCTTCACTGACAGAGCCTGTGTCCTTTCTCTGCCTTTAGAGGTGATTAGACATGCTTCTGACATGCCTGTTCAAATTCTTACCGACTCAATATGCATGTTTTAAAATTTGGATAACGCTGGTTATTGTCTTTTTTTTTTTAATGTACGCAAAATTCTTGTTACCAAAAACCAACAACACGTGTTGTCTGTGTAGCCAAAGCTCATCCTGTGTATTGCCAGATCACTGGAGGTTGCAGTGTTGCTGCTGAAACACAATAATATCTGCAGTAATCATTACTGAAAGCATAGAACTGATGTAAACAGTGATGTAAATAAAATGCAGTCGGCCTAATACGAGCAGATTATACTCAGTCTATAAGTTACTGTAGCTATTTTGTCACTGCAACATGAATTAAATGCAAATAATAATGCTGATTTTAATAATAATACTAATAAAAGTAAAAACATGAATAATAAAATAAAACCAAAATGATAATGGTCCGACTTCTCTCTGGTGCATCCGGCGTTTTAGACTTAGTTCATATTTTAACATCTGACCCTTAATTGCGAGCAATACGAAGGAGCTGAATGGAATTTAGTTTGTGGTGCAACAATAAACCCTTGGTTATTCATGCTGTAGGTCTCACTTTCAGAGGCCAAATTTGTTTCTTTCTTCAGAAAAAAAGAAGGCTTTAAAAGAAGGCCTTCTTTATAACAACAACAAACAACAGTAACAAATAAAATGGAAGCTAAAACGTAGTGTTAACACTACTTTAAATATGTAATAAAGTCATTCCCATTATGGAGAAGTATTTGGTTTGTTTATATTAGCAGCTAGCTGCTGGATGACGCGCTCACAATCAGTTAGAAGAGGCCAATAGGTGGGAGGTTTAATCCTTGCTTCCTTATCTCTGTACAGAAATGTCCCTGAGCAAGACACCGAGCTGCCAACTGATTCTCATGAGGTGTTAAAATACACGTAATTAAGACTTCATTGTACTGAATGTAATGGGCACTATCTTTCCTTTATTAAATACAACTAATTCTTAAATCCTGACAATAAATAAAGATGCAATTCACGCATTTCCAGAAAACATTTGTTAATGTCTGCAAATCAAACCCAGCATGCCGCCCTGGAATATGATCAGAATTCACCCTTGGATTTCACAGGAAATTTGCAAGTATTTTTTAATGGATTTTGTTGCTCATTACTTCATAATAGTGGATGATTTCATAGTGTTCAAAACAGTATGACAGTGTGTTTGGACATTGCTTTGACAGGCTGCACCTCACCTATAGTATTTGACCATGTATTGAATCACAAGTTTATTTAAAGTCTCCATAATGGAGTGAGATCTGTGGAGGCAATTGCTTTCTCAATACTGATTAGCTTACACTTTGTCTGATAAAACTGCTGCCTGAACCTGCAGGAACCAGCCGACGCACATGTGAACCGAATCCCTCCGCAGAAGAGGAGAGAACGCATGGCCCCTATCTGCTGTGATTGAAACACAGTGAATACATTTAATAAAAAGGTGTAAAATCTATTTCTCCAAATTACAGATAAAACTAATCATGATGCAATAATGACATCGCGAATGGAATGAAACAAAAATGTACCTGCTTTGTTTTCTTGGTTCTTGTCGGTATTCTGAGGTGGGGATAAATTTGTCATAAATCAGCCCCTGAAAAAATCATTATGTTTCGGCTCCTGCAGCACCGTTAAAGCGTTATGTATGTATGTATGTATGTTCACAGTGCCACGACACACAATATCCATCTTTAAAAAGTACAACTAATGAAAATAACATATTTACAATAATAAAAATCAAATCTGTAAATATTTCCCACAGGTCTATTCTCAGTTTTATCCTGGCAGCTTCAAAATCATTTCAATTTAACAGCAAGATGTGTTGACATTACCTTCCAAAGGTGTGTTCTGATAAACCATCTTTGTGGTAAAGGCTTGGCTAGTCAGTCAACTAAAATGGCTTGGTTAACCTTACAAAAGGTTGTAGTCACAGTAAAAAACAAACAAAAAAAAAACACCACCAACAAAAACAACTAGAACGTTGGTAGGAGATGCAATCAGTATGTCTAACTTAGACACTTCTTTATGCTGGACCTTTTCCCTAAAAATGTGTTCGGACTGAAGCCAAACATAGTTTCTACTTCTTTTTACACGAGTTCCACCAAACAGTTAAACTACTTGCAGAGTGAGTCCAGCACTGGTTTCCCACCCAGAGCCTCGTTATAGTTCCATTGCCTTGCTGAGAAGAAGACACCGTTGCCAGATACTAAAGCTGTTTCACTATACATGTCTTGTTTAACAGTATATACATTTTTAATTGAAATGCAACTGAATTCTTGAGTATGCAACCTTTTTACTGCATTATAGTAAAGCTACGTCTTAAGCCGGTTCATCAGTTTTTATTACGGCTTCTTAAATTATCCACAGGTATTGTGTTACAGCTATTACACAAAAATACAATGGTACAAACATATACAACATCACTTCAATTATAGGTGCAGATCTCCAGTTTGTAAAACTTCATTGCAGTGGCAACTTAATCCCTGGATTGATTCTTTTCAAAGGAAACATTTATGAACAAACCAATTGCTACTTTTTTTTTTTTTTTAACTGCACCAGAGTCAGCAAGAGGGGGTTGGGGTGGAGGGTGGGTGTACAAAGCACATGGTTTTCAAACCTAAGACCAAGGTCAAATCAAGACTGTTGCTTGTGTTTTTAGAAACAGCAGCCCTGGTTTAGGGAAGGTAAGAATATTGGTTACAACAATCAAATCACCACAAACCTGCACTATAGCAGACTTCCATTATGTGTGCCTTATGTGACTTTCCAAATAGACCAAGAATAAGAACCAATCTCCTTGTTTCTTAAGATTAACAGAAAAGTAATCTAGTTGCAATTACTTTTCTTCAAAACGCATTTGCTTTTGGAAATTAGTTGGAAAGACAAGTCATTTCTAGACGACAGTGTCATATGAGCAACACCTTAACAGGTGTTCCAATGCTAAAACAACAGAGCTTCATCAGCAGACTCCATTTGTTATGTGTACCATCAAAGCATTGCAAAGCTGGACAGAGCAGGTCAGCGCAGATTCCACTGGACCTGGACTGTATTGCGGTGCCTTGATTTCAACTCTGCTGGTCTTAGCAGTCCAACCTCCGCAGTGTTTCTGTAACTGGACCTCGACGAACTCTTCACCTGTACTCAGCTGTCCCACAATTCTGTCCACAAAATGGTTCTCTTCCTCCTCACAGTGAAATGGTTTATTCTCTCCCAGAGAGTTGAAAATTGTCCATCTGTCTTTTTCAGAGAAAACGAATTCCAGGTCTAACCAATTGTCAGGCCTTGTGTAATTTAAGAGACTGCTTCAAATATCTTTTAAGTAATGAGAAGTCATTTTCGTGGCTGTTGTTAGAGCGTATCGCACAAAGGCTTCCATTCTGTCTGAAATAGTACATTCAACCATGATGAGGGGAAAAAAAGAGATAGCCAAAGTCTGAATGACTCTAAGGCCTTTTGAACCCCCAGTCAAATATCATTGTGTGAGCTCCTCTCCTGAGTGGTAGTCACCAAATACTGCTGTTAGTACTGATTGAAAATCCATGAGGACCTTTGTCAAAGCAGCACAGTGCCCTTGAAAAATGATACAAAAAATGTCTCTGTCCTTCCTATCAAAATGTTGTGTCTGAGGTCTGCAGCATCTCGACTCCCAGCTCTCTTATTTCACCTGGAAAAAAAAAAAAGAAAAAACAGAGTGGCTGGAGAGAGTTCATAGACAATTTCACTTTTATTTGAAATGACCGAGACCAGGACAGTTACAATAGACTTTGAGAGGCCATCGAGGCTGTTTTGATGGTACCAACTTTGGCCCCTTTTCTTGCTGATTTGTCATAGTTTTGTTGCTGCTAGGTGTGTGTGATGTACTAAAGAACACTGTTTTCAGTGGATGGGAAAGAGGTCACCGTGATTGTTTGTTTTCAGCAAACTCTTTTTAAATTAAAGATTTCGCTTAGATCCGAAAAATAATTAAAGCAGGTTTTGGTGATAGACTGGTAAAAACATATCAATATACAACATTGTCAGTTATGTATGATCTGATCTAATGCAAACACACAGTTATTAAAAATGATGGAGAGAAATGCAGTCTGACTGGATAGGGGTGACAGAGAGGTAGGATTTGTGAAAAAAAATTATTGCAAATTGCTCCCTCTTGAGACATGAAAATTTCTATATGACTTGTTTTCCACATATGCACCAGTATCCCACCAACACCTGGAAACCGCCATTGATGTGTAAAATCAGTGGAGTTCCTTCTTCAAGATTTATGACGCTCACACTGAATGGAACATTTAAACGCAAGAATCCATGTAATAAAAGCACGGCTACGGTGAAGAATTTTTTTTCTCGAGTAAAAGTCAAATTATTGGTGCAACAATACGTTCAGGGTAAATGGATTGTAATGTATGAAAGTAAACACACCATTCCCAGGTGAAGATGGTGCCTTTATGTCCAAATCAACAATAACTTACAACTGATAAAAACAAAAGAAAAAAAAAACTTTGGGCCATATAAAGTCCTTTAGAATCTGGTCTAGGCTCCACTTTTTCTCGCATTTATTCTCAGTGTTATATTTGATCCGTCTAATCAGTCTCTATGCCTTACTGTGCTGCTGTTAGTTTTCATTTTACAGTTTCATTGAGCTGAATGGTTGATACACGCATCACTGTAAACGTTTATAAGCAAGTATACCGGGGCATCTTAGCCCAAACCCAGTTGGTCATGGAACATTCTGTGTGTGATTGATTTGGGGCGCTCACCAGGTAATGCATAAAACCAGCGATTAATTGAAGTCAATGTACAGTGTGATGAGAAATAAAGAAAAAAACAATATAAAGTATCTTCGTAAGGTGTTGGGTCACCATGTGCCACCAGAGCAGCCTTAGCTTACCACACCTTAGCATTGATTCTCCAAGTCTCTGGAACTCCATTGAAGGGGTGAACACTCTTCATCCAAAAGTTATTCCCTCATTTGGTGTTTTGATGATGGCGGTAGACAGTGCTGTCCAAAATGTCCCTTATGTGATTAACTGGACTAACATCTAGTGACTGTGAAAGCCATAGCATAAGATTCACAGCATTTTCAAACCCATCAAACCATCCAGTGGTCTATGGATGAGGCATTGTCATCTTAGGAGAAACCACTCCTATGAGGATAGACATGTTTCAGGATAGAGGTGATCGCTTCGAACAACTTCGTATTGATTGCCAATGATCCTTCTTTCAAAGGGGAACAAGGGGGCCTAACCACTACCCGAACCCAGACCATCCATCTGGAGCCTATCCCAGCTGACTCAGAACGAAGGCGGGATAAATCCTGGACAGGTCGTCAGTCTATCACAGGGCTACACCTAAAGACAGACAACCAAGCATGCCCACATTCACAGCTACGGAAATCATCAATTAACCTGTTTTTGGACGGTGGGATAAACCTGTAGAGACCCCACACTGCACAGGGACAACATACAAACTCCACACAGAAAGATCCCAGGTGTCCTAACTGGGACGTGAACCAGAGTTTTTCTAGCTGTGAGGCGACAGCGCTAACCACCGCGTCATCATACATACCAGCAAAATGCTCCCCACAGGATAACAGAGCCACCAGATCCCCTTACTGTAGGAGTCCAGGGTTCAGGTTTTTCCTTTACTTTGTCACTCTGCTGTATAACCTTAATGCCACCCATAATGACATAATCTTTAATTTTACTGCATCGTTGCATTTATTTTTTTCCCCCCCTCCCGTTTTCAAATTACTAGACCTGGTCCAGGAGGAAATGTTCCCTCACTCCTCCTGACACTCATTTTGTAAAGAAATTTTTTCCAGAAAATTAGCTGAGTGCACGACAACACTGACATGGAACTATTCATTCTACTCCTTTTTTAAAAATGTTCCATTCCAACACTGTTGTTCATGGCGTCATCATGGAACTTTTGTTTTTTCACTGTATCAGCTGTAGCTTTAAATGTAGTGGAGAACATTACTTTAGAAGAAAGTATGAAGTAAAATGACAGACTTTTAAAAATACACACAAAAGACGTTTGCAACTAAATATTTTAGTAGTGTAACAAGGATAAATGTAAGTTGTTACATTCCTCTGTGAAATTAAACTATTATAAATGCTTTTCTTTTTCTTTTTTCTTTCTTTCCTTTTTTTTTTTTGAGACACTTTGCCTGTCTGATACAGTGCTGTGGGTTTGAACTAAGTTTGGCTGTCCAGCGAGAACTTTAGCTGAGTGACCCAGTGGAAGATTGGTAACACCCATTACAATTTTATTCTGAGAGCTTGACTGTACATAAACGCTGGAGCTTAGCTTTAGGAAACATAAAGTCGTTGGATATGAGAGTGACATGTTCAGTTCAGATCCAGGGTAGAATGATGTTTGTGCTGAGGCGTACTTAAACAATGTTTTTGTGCTTACTGCCTGAAGGTGAAGCAGTAACTGTCTGTGTCTCACCTGGCTACAGTGGGCAGCTCAGCTGTACCTGTAGCATACACTCTGGTGTCTTGTGCTACAACATAATCCTGGCTCCCATTAGGAAACACCAGTAAGCTCTCCTCCTACCTCCTCCTCACTGCTGATGCATGCATATGAATCTGTCATTAGTGCCCCCCCCTCCAACACTCACACACATTTCCATACCTACTCACACTGTGACACCCCTCCATCTGTGTTCCATCTTTTTCCATCTCTTCCCCCCTCCTTCTTCATGATGATTTGAAGCCACCACATGGGTGGCGCAGTTAAACACCTTATGATTTATGGAGCTTTAATTTGGTTGAGGCCCCATCCATTGTTTTGCAGCTTGTGGTGCGGCGGGCTGCCCCGCTGACAGTAATTTCCCGCCAGTTGGGGAGGATTGTGTATCATGAGCTAATGGCATCCTTTTTTTCCCTCGTCTTTAGTGGAGGAAGGAGGTGCGTGTCAGTGTGTGAGAGGTTGAAAAGGCGAGCTTGTGTTTGAAATCAAGAAAGAAGATAGTGGCAGAGTAGGAAACAAACAGCAGTTCCTATTTACTCTGCCAATTGCACTTGACGGCGCTGTGTGTATTGAAATGAACCGGGCTGTCTGCAGCTGGAGGAGGGCCGCGGCTGCCAGTCGTTGAATAGATGGTAGCAGGTAATTACGGCAGTCCGTTGCCTGATTAGAGAATTGTTGTAGCTGAGTCCTCCCCCTTCGCCTCAGACCTCCCTCACCTCCCTGTGGCCTCTCATCCTGATGGGAGTGGACAATTGAGCCAGACACTGTTTGATTGCTATCACACATATTTACTAAACAGCAGCTTCATGCACACATCTCGTCAGCTCATGGAGTTCAAAGGTTGCAAACTGCACAAAATGTGTTTCAGCTCAGTCTCCCTGAACACTGTGTTTATTTTCTCTTGTTGTTTTCTTGATACTATGTGATTTTTAAAATCTGGATCAGATCAGTTCATTTCTCTTAAAGTATTAATGCTTGGATGTGGAATTCTAACATTGGTAACAATGGTAATGGTGCGTATTCCAGTTAAGGACCTGGAAGCTATCCCCATAATTTAGTATGTAGCTGTAAATTATAAGGAAGTTTACAAGAAAGCCCAACGCAATTTTGCAGCAATGACAATGGAAGAAAAAAAAGAAAAGAAAAAGGGTATTTCAAAACTCTTGAAGTCCGTACAGAATGATGTACAGTATGTTTAGAGTTTAACTATTTTCAAATCTTAGTTAAAGGCGTCGCCCTTTATCAGGACTTGTGACATCAAAACTAGATTTGAAGCCAGTCCTGTTCCAACATTCAACTAACAACAGATGATGTAGATACTTGATGCCTGCATGGAAAAAACACTGACAATGGCCTTTCAGACAGGATTTTAACAAACGTTGTTTCTGTTTGGTTGATTAAATAGTAAATGAGCCAAACGGTCACTTCATTTCAAAGATGTTTTCTGTGGAAATTAGGTAGAAACCAGTAGGCGTGTCAGAAAGGTTCCAGGACTGGTGTCACAAAAGATGTATTTCAAACCCAAACTACAAACTACGAGTTTTCCCCTTCAGTGGATCAACCAGCACGTCTACAAAGAGACCCTGCGGTGTTTGCTTCATTCACTGCATAAGAAGAGGCGAGAGTTGTGGCCGGACAAGTCGTGGCTGCTTCACCATGACAACGCTGCTCACAATGCCCTGAGCATCCGACAGTTCCTGGCTGAGAAGAGCATTGCTGTGCTGGAGCAACCTCCCTTCTCACCTGACCTGCTCGGTGTGATTTTTTTCTTCTTCCCCAAGCTCAAGGTGGTCATCATGGGGACCCGTTTAGAAGACGTGGACGACATCAAGATGGCTGTGATGATGGAGCTGCATTAGACTCCAGGGGGATTACTTCGAAGGGGAAAACTTGTAGTTTGTAGTTTGGATTTGAAATATATCTTTTGTGACGCCAGTCCTGAAACTTTTCTGACACCGCTCATATAACTGCTGGGTGGGTGAGGTTTTATAACATGGAGTGTTTAATTTGATTTATTTTTCAATCATCTGGTCAGTTTGAAATCATAGCGAGTGTATTAAAGATGGACTTAAGGACCATAAAGTTGCTGTGTCCATAGCTGAAGTCCACCGTTACTCTGATGACCTTAGTAAAAACTGGAGTTTAGAATTTGGCCGTCGACATGTTTGTCTTTAAAAACCAGATATAACAAGTGTGCAGCAATGGAGCTGCAAACATGAGGACACTGTGCAGTGATATGGGACTTTTTAGAACCAAGGGTGTCTCATCTTGCTGGCAATTAGAAGTAATGCATGTTTAGGGAATTTCTGCATTGGGGTCTGTTTTACAACCTGAAGCCATGTCTTTTATATACAGTCTGTGGTTGGAAGACAAAACAGCAGCTGAAGACTACAGGTATGAATGCATACAATGCATATAATATGTGACAGTTGTGCAAAATCATAATTAAGCTTTTTTTGTTGGTTTTTCTAGAAAACTCAACTCTGAGAATTGATGCCAGTTTATGAAATACTTTCTGGAAGATTCAGAGCCCACAAATTAAAGTGTTAGTGGAACTGTTGTACAGATATATGGTGCCAACACAAGCATTTTTTCTTGTCTCTAGTCACACACACATAGTCTTTATTTTTAATTTTTAATTTTTTTTTAATAATGACTCATTCGTTTTCTGAAACACTTGACCACTACCGTTATTATAAGTTTCGAGTGCTTCTAAAACAGGAACAAATAGTGGGATCACAAATCCATCACTGTTGCTAGACAAGGACATCCACACTGGGGGACTCTGCATATCCCAAAATTGTGGTTGAGGAGAAAAGTTTTAAACCTGTAGTGTTGATCCATTTGAATCACTGCAAATCAACACACAGTTGTTGGAAGTGATCACCTTTGTCCTGTGATAAAACATTTTCTATCCTGATGGGAGGGGCGTCTTTCACGATGACAAAGCCTCCATCAATAGGACGTAAGGGGTCACTGAGTGGGTTAATAAGTATGAATGATGTGTATCATATGCTATGGCCTTTGCCATTAATTCAGTTGATTTTTGCCTGATGTGTTAGACAGTACCCTTCACCACCGACACCAAATGAGGAAATTGTTTGGAAGAATATTGTTCTATCCCTCCAGTAGAGTTCCAGAGACCTGGAGAATCAATGGTCAAGCAGCTTTAAGCTGTTCTGCAGCATGTTATAGTCCAGCATCTTATTCAACACTTCATGTGGGTTGTTCCTTTGGTTTGCCACCTGTCTGTGTCTCAGCAACCATTGGATTGATTGCAATGACATTCTGTGTAGACGTTCATGGTCTGGACAATGAATCCCAAATTTTGGGTGATTCCCTGACTTTTCATCAGATTGACAGTTGCCGTTTTTGGAGGAAATTTCTCAACAATGTTTTAATGTATGGTGAGAAAAAAACAAATGTACTTTGTGTGTGGTGGTAAAACATCTGCACAGATCTCAGAACACGTTGTAGAGGTTTCTTACCCAACAGACATATTTTGTAGTGCAATGAAGCTGGGGAAGACACCACCTGATCTACAGACTCGACTTGTTATCAAAAATTAAACGGAAAATGACTGAGTAGACAGTGTTCATTACTTGCTTAACATTCTTCTGTGGCACTTGGATGACATCCTACCTTCTTCCCTGCTTATTTGTACAGAAGTGGAGTTAGTTTTACTGCTTATCTCTCTGTGAGCGTACGTCTGGGCAACAAATACAAAGCATATTTGAACATGACCTTTTATCAAGTGCAGGAGTAATACGGTGTGGTGGAGTTGAGTGAAATTATGCTTTTCTTGATGGTTAGTGAGTTTGTCCACTACCATATCTTTCACCTCGGGGGAGCTGAGCTCTAGATGTCTCTGGCGTCCCTATTACATCATAAAAGCACTCATTATTAACAGCTTAAGAATAACATTCAAGGGCAAACGACTTTGAAATGGGAAACTTGATGTTTTTTTCTTTTCTCTCCTCACACCACATATTTGATTTAGCTACCCCTCAATAGTAATTCACTTTGATATGGTTTTCCACATAAACAAAGCTATGTGGCTGGAAGCAAGCCGCTGGCCGATGGAGTGTGTCGGCCATAAGAATCCATATCGCCACAGCTACAGAGCACTGTCTCCACAGAAATGGAAACGGTGTCATCAGCATTAAGGGAAGGGGAATGCCCATGCTGATTGCTCCCAGTGTGTGTGTGTGTGTGTGTGTGTGTGTGTGTGTGTGAGAGAGAGAGAGAGAGAGAGAGCCATGGGGGAGGGAATGATTGTCTGTGTTTATTGAACTGTGTTTGTGTTTGTGTGAATGTGTGTGTGTACATTCCTGCTGACAAGTCTCATGATAGCTTGGCTGTGTGCTGTGGACTGGTGCTCAAAGCGCACTCCACTAGATGGGCGACAGTGTGTGCTGTTAGCATTTCACCTTTAGGCTGCTGCAACAGTCAGTCAGTCATTGTTTGTGTTGGTGGTTTTTTTCCTGTAGAGATCGAGGGTGAGGAGTTAGAGACAGAAAGATACAGAAAAGAGAACCAACGACTTTGGTTTGTTAATGTTCCTGTTAATCACAACGCAATTAAAGCACATAATTAGGAGCCTCTGTAAACACCATAGTACAAATATGCTTGTGGGTGAACTTACTATACTTACAGAAAGATACAAAGACAAAACAGTTTATACAACATATGAAGTCAATATGCATTTGTAGGTGCATTGGGCATCCCTGAGAAAACTGGTGATGTTTGAACTCAACAGCCAATTCAGCACTTTTCCTCCCAGATACCAGCATGAAGCAAGTTAAACATATGGCTTTGTTACTTGGCTTCACTAAATCTCACAACCAAAGTCATCCTAAGTGCTCACATGATGCTGGTTATCAACTTGTTATGTCAACACAGGGTTCCTAAATCTTGCTATGGCACCAGATGACCAGCTGTGATCATGGCCAGGTCTACAGCTACATATCTTACAAGATAAACTGACTGTAACATAAACAAATATCATTAATTGCAGAAAGGAATACGGCAAAATATTAGCCAAGCGTGTGACTGTGTAGGTAACCAGCCTTATAAATACGACTGCCTTATCACTGGGGCACTAGTAGACCAGACTATAACAACAGTTGTATATACTCCATGTGTTGCTTGGATGTAGCTTATTCTTTGGAGTCATTTTTAGTCTTATTGTGTCAGCTGCAGCTTAAGCTGTGTTGAACAATCTTGGAAACAGAAGTAATATTTAAAAAAAAACAACAACAACATCCAAGTTGGTAAGTAGGCTTACTGCAAATCTTATAAGATGAAGAAGTGCAAGCCTTTATTGCTTTATTCAGTCCCTGTTTAATTATTATAGCCTACTGCTGTAAGTTAAATAGAACAGTTATTTTGAAGTGGAGGACGGAAGACTCAGTTCCTTCCACTGAGAATATTATTTCAAATCTATGCTTATTATCAAAACCATAAGGTTGAGACTGTCTCCAAAAACTTCTACCCTTTTACTCTTACCCTCCCTACTTTGTGCGCACTGAGCTCCAGGATATCTTCTATGAATGGTGATATCATTTTTCAAGAGACTTTTTGGACTGTAGGTAGAGGCTGTGTGTTTACATCTTCTTTTTGTTGTTGTTTTCACTTTTGCAATGGCAGTTTTTTTTTCAGGTAGAATAACATATGACTGTAGCACACTTCTAAGCATAGGAAGGCCCGTTTTAAATGAGTTTTCTAGTTTTTCTTTATGGAGATCAAAAGGGGCCAATTAAGATCCTGCGTGACTTGGTGGGAAACAACAATGGCGACGTAACGTGGAATCAGAGAAGAAAAAAGCACCGATGACAACGAGATGACAGGCTCAGAACTCAGTCCCATCGCCCACCCCTACCTAGCATCCTTCGTGTTAATGTCCAGTCTCTGGAGTGGAAAACAAGTTGGATGATCTCAGGGGTCAGTTCAGACACCAGTGGGACTTGAGGAACTGCAACATCATCTGCCTGACTGAGACATGCTTCAGTCCTCTGGTGCCGCACCAAGAAATCTGGCCAATGACCTCTTTCTCTGCGTTCTGTAAGGACAGGACAGAGGAATCTGGCAGGGCTAAAGGTGGTGGAGTTTGTTTCATGATCAACAACAGCTGATTTAACCCCCTATACACCAGAACTCTCTGCAACTCTTGCTCCACAGATTTTGAACATCTAACCGTCTTGTGCTGTCCTTTCCATCTACCGTAGAAATTCATCTCATTCGTGGTTGCAGCAGTTTACATCCCACCACAAGCCAACAACGAAACTGCACTACTGGAGTTACAAGATACGTTGTGTCGGCACCAAAGCAGACAGCCGGATGCTGCCCTCATTGTGGCTGGAGATTTTTACAAGGTGAACCTGAGGAAAGTGATGCTGAATTTTTGTCAACATTTGCCCAGACAGGCTGGAGTGACCAATCAGAGGCTATGCTGCAGGACGCTCTGAATGACGTCGACTGAGATAAGTTACATCCAGCTCTGGTGATGTGAACGAGGCCACGGAAGTAGTTATGGACTTCATAGTGAAACTGATCAACGATGTTGTTCCCATGGTGACGGTTCATATTTTTCTGAACCCGAAGCCATGGGTCAACAAATCTATCTGCACCGCTGTCAACGCTTGCACCGGTGTTTACAACTTGGGCCTTACAATTACCTGCTTAGAGTAATACAAGGACACTATGCAAAGACCATAGACTGTATAAAAGACAAAGGACAAAGCAACCGGCCCTGAAAAATGAAGCCAACCCGAAGTGTCAAAAACCGACGTCCGTGAGTTGCTGGCTCCAAAAAGCCCTGGCTCCCATAGACTTGAATTGGAAAAGAAGTGATCACAGATCATGAAATACTGCATTCCTACAGCTCAGTATGTTTTTCTTATTAGTTTTCATAGTCAAATTCAGAGATCAGGTGGCCAATCTGAAAATAAATCAATACTGAATTTTTAAAAAAAACGTTAAAATTTTGCGGGGCAAGGGGCGTGGCTGGCTTGACTGACAGTCGGCAGCGACCATACAGACGAAGCGAGCAGAAGGCGGTAGATGTGGGCGGGCAGAGAGGGCTTGCCTCTCAATCCGTCTGACCAATCGCTGCTCCTATGGTTCCGCCCCCCTCCGACGGTTTTTGCGTCACTGGCTTCAAAAATCCAAGATGTCAGCCAGGAAGTAGCAAAACCCTGGCTTCATTTTCTCAGTGTGGAAACCAACGGGTGACGTCATGGTAGCTACGTCCATCTTTTATACAGTCTATGGCAAAGACACAGGGATTAAGTGGAATCACACTTTCAGCAAGTCCAGAAGCTTGTGCCAAGGACTGCAGGTGATCATGAACTACAGGAGAAATGGTAAATGGTCTGCACTTAGATAATACCTTTGCACCTTAGTGGTATTCAAAGCGCTTTACAATGTGTTTCTTTTTCACCCATTCACACACGCGTTCAAACAACAGTGGCAACAGAGCTGCCATGCAAGGAGCCTGCCTGCCATTGGGAGCAACTTTGGGTTCAGTGTCTTGTGCATGGACTCTTTAACATGTGGGGGTGGGATTGAATTGCCAACCTTGCGATGAGAGGACAACCTCCTCTACCACCTGAGCCACCGACTTGATGAGTGCAGACACTGCTCCGGCTGCTCAGGTGTTCCTAAGAAAGTGCTCGGAGAATGTACATCATACTGCAAAACATTGCTAGTTTCCCAAACCCCCTCTGCTTTGTATCATTTTAGCTGTGACTACTCCCTCACTGCCAGAAATAAAGTCATTGATATTACATATTTAACATAATAATGTAGGCATGGATTTGAGGACCTGCAGTGATGAATGAATGCATCGCTGTATTGTGCAACAAGAGCTTGCTTAAAGCTATAACTGCGCTAGGGCATTAATAATATACATCTCGGCATTTGTGTTTACCAAATTTGATTCAGTACTGAATCAGTCTAAAAGGGAATTCCTATTCTGAACAGTTCCTAGTCTACTCAGGTCCGGAGAGGGTCTGCCTATGAATGGACACAGTGGAAAGAAGTGCAGTCACAAGAGAAAACTGCCATACAAGTGTACTCCATCCTATCTTACACTCACCCACCCAAATCCTGCCATGCACTGTATTTGGCGGTGATATATTCCAGCATAGCACAGTTCACAGCCAACAAGGCGATAAAATGCTTTGAATTTGGGAACCTCAGTGGAAACTCTGGTTTTTGGGAGTGCCGGAAAAGCCTTAATTCCCTTATCACTTTGTACATATAGGCTATTATGTCTTATAACACCATTTTAAGTTGCATTAGCAACTCGGGCACCCCCTCCAGACCTACAAAAAACGCAAAGCTTCAATGGAAAGGCCCGTCCCACCGTTTATAAAAGCATCTGCAAAAGCCCTACTTTTTAAAGAGTGCCACCTCCGAGAAAGCTGTAAGCACTGATCCCAGCTGTGTGTATTCGTAAGGCCTCCGGAATTAATCCCGAGCAATTTTTCTGCACCACTTGTGTCTGTGATAAAGGAAGCCTGAGCATTCAAATGGGCTGGGTCCCTGGTGGCATTAAGTTCTTACCATATTGGGCTGCAGTCAGGCCTGCAGTGTGAAGAGGCGACTGGAACAAACCACTGAGCCTTACCGGGCTTAAAACTCTATACCTCTGTATCTCTCCCTCCCTCCCTCCTCACACTGTGTCTTTTTCAGCCAATCGTCCTATCTCACAGATAAGAAAACAAACACAGCAAGTGAGGAAGTAAGTAGCATCCTTTTCTACAATCAATACCAGCGTAAGGTCTTTTTCGTTATTGTGTGGCTCACATGCATTTACCTTCATACCTTAACTAAACTAATTAAAGGCAAGTTAATTCAAGTGGTCATAATCTTCACAGGCCTTTTAAGGCTTTTTGTGACTTAGTTGCCCTTTTTCAATTTCACAGCTTGCCTCACCAATTTGAAGCTACTTATTGCATTTAGCATGGCTGTATTTTTAACCTCTTCAACCCCAGTGACCCACTGACTGGGCCCATCACTACAAACCAGTGCTATGCTGCCAAAATGAGTCAAAGCCACAAAACTTTGTTTTAAATTCTGGTTACAAAGGTTTCCAAATACTGTATGTCAAAGTCTGGATCACTGGCTTCAGAAATGCTGAGCTTATATTTGAATGTTTCCACATTAAAACTGTATCACTGGTGGAGTAGATGAGGCCTTTGACACTGATTTTTATACATAACACAGCAAATGCACTTAACAGGAAATAAATAAATACATAAAAAAAAAAAAATGCAAATATTTATAAACAGTTGAAAGCATGAATCTTGGCCTAACTTTCTGGTTAAAAAACAAAAAAAGTAGTCAGAAACCCTACAGCCCCTGTTCCCACAGGTCCCAGATTTACTGTGTGTCAGTTGGTTTGCAGTTAATTCTGTAAAATTGTTGAAAGTTCACCACAGACCAAGTAACTACAGATAATTATAGTTGGAGTTTCATAACACTGCTCTCTCTCTAAAGTAACTGCTGAGATCTCAGGACAAGGAGACAGTACTAAAGCAACACTATAACCACAAAAGTACATTACCTTAACAAAAAACAAAAAAAAAAATAGTTCAACTATAAATTCTTCTACATTTTCAGTTTTTGTTGACACTGTCCAAAAGGTGATAGTTCTACTTTATCTGTTTTCAGGCCATGGTGTGTGGTACACTGGCACAAGTCATCCTTATGTTTATGTATTCACTCTATTAACATACATAAGAAGTGGGCAAAATATTAAAAGCAAGAACTGGTGGCAATGCTGTTGTATTAGATTGCGTTAGAGTTCACAGGTGTACCTAATAAATTGACTAGTGATTGTATGTTTACAGACTTAATTTACTTAATTGCCAGTCTTTTTGTAATAGCATCAGCAATATGGATAAAGGTGGGGGGAGACTGTCGTTATGATGAATATATTTTGAATAGGTTTAGGAAAGAATGTAGTCATGGTTAATGAAAGGACAAACATTGATTACAGTTGTCTTGCATTACATCAGGACAGATCTCCAGGGCAGAAAAGTCACCTATGACTCACTTTCAGTTTGACCACATAATAAATGTACGAATAAGTATTTATTCAACAATTTCTATAAACTATTGCTTTGTTTGCAGCCTATCTTACTGTAACTGCTTGCATTACTTGTTTTACGTAAGACTTTGTTTTGACAGTGTTTCTGTTGTTCATAGGTGTAATCAATTTGTTGAGTGCCATAGAGATAGGCAGCACTGTTTTATCTTAGATCCTGCATCACTTCAGTCACCCTGAAGTTTCATCATATTCAGAATAGAATTTAGAAAAACAAACAAACAAAAGAAAACCCCTTTATTTCCATTGCAAGGCATTGAAGGGTGGTACACGACGAGTGTTGGTCTATGTTTTAGCAGCTTGTCTTTGCTGTGTCCAAGTTTCATATTAAATTATCTTAAAGATTCCGTTTTAGTTGTTAATCTTTTTTTTCTTCTAATTGTCAATATAAATATTGAAATCACAAGTTAATTCAGCTCAACATTACATTGTTTCTTTTTTTTGTTTGTTTTTCAGATACCACATTCATTTTAACTTGGGTTCACTCAAGTTGTTCTTTATTTTTACTCATTTTGACATAGTTACCCCTTTTCCACCAAGAAGCACAAGGTGCTAGTTCTGTGCTAGTGTGAAGGCCAGTGCTTAGTTGGTTCCAATCTAAGAACCGGTTGCTTTTCCATTGGCAAGGAGCCAAGTTAGAGCCACGCCATACGTCACTGCATACGTAGCTGTTTACCGAACAACGCTCGCACCACACGGAAGTCCACACAGGACTCCAGACTAACTTTTTTTTACTGGTGTGACCAACTTTCTCATTTGTTCACACTTCTCACCTTTTCACAGGCAAAACATATGACTTGCTGAAAATGTTCTTATCAGTCGATGCTACACTTTACAATGTTCCCCGAACACCCCACATTGCAGGCTGCGGTAGCTGCTGTTGTTGGCTGCGGTGCTCAGACCGGTGTGCGACCAGAAATTACTTCACCAAGAGTAAACCAGGACGTTTTAATGTCAGATTTGTCCGAGATGAAACTGAGTGATTTTTTTCTCATGCAGTAATTTCTATGAGCGGTATAAACAGCACACGTAGGTGTGCTCCGTTTTTCATTAGAAGACCGCATTTCTAAGCGTAAATACCACAGTACACCAAAGTCATAAAAGTACTGTTTTTCATTCCTGTGGTGCTGCTTGGTGGGACACAATTGTACCGGCTTTCAGGGCGCAACAGTTTGTGCAAAACTTCCATGTGCCCGGGGACTCATTCCAATACATCTGTGATCAGACCAGGGACATCCTGGCGAAAAACGACACAAATCACTGCTTGTGTGTCCCATTCATTTATCGGTCTCGGTGGTCACAATGACCCTGCCCCCAGCCTCTGACGTACTCAGTGCTTAGCTCTGGCCCAGCAAAGAGTTGGTGCTTGCTAAGCACCAGTTTTGAGAGCCTGGAGCCAGTGCTTAGGCGGTGGAAACACAAAGAACTGGTGTTAAGTCAAGCACTAGCACGGAACTAGCACTGGAACCGGTTTGGTGGAAAAGGGTTAAGTGACACCAGAACAGTGGCTGCAAGGTGGCTCCATGGTTAGCACTGTTGCCTCACAGCCAGAAGGTCAACAGTTCACATCCCAGTGAGGACACCCAGGATCTTTCTGCATGGAGTTTGCATGTTCTCCCCGTGCAGCGTGGGTTCTCCCCAGGTTCTCTGGCTTCCTCCCACAACTCCAAAAACATGTTGAGGTTAATTGGTGATTCTAAATTGTCCATAGGTGTGGTGACCTGTTCAGGGTGTCCCTTGCCTTCGCCCTAAGTCAGCTGGGATAGGCTCCAGCCCCCCCGTGACCCCAGTGAGGTTTAAGCGGTGTAAAGATGATGGATGGATGGATGGATGAGTCTTTTTAGGCTCAATTAACTGAACTTAGTCATAGATTTTAAGTTAATAAAATTACTTCAACATTTACAAGGCAGTGGAAGAACCTTTTTAGGTAGAACTAACTTAAATGCCTTGTGGGTAGCTCGCTTGAAGAGGTCTTGGAAAGGAAGCCCTCCAAGTATGCAAGACTAATCAGCAACTGTCAGCAGGCTTAATGAAGAGCGAGGTGTCTCCCAGTGGAGGTAGGATGCAACAGATTTGCAGCAATTGGCATCTTCTCATTGTGGACGTTTTTGTTGTATCCCTGTGATCCTGGGAGCTATGTTGTTGGGGGCAATAGCCCCTTGTAGAGTCTCCCAGGGCAAATTGGTTCCAGGGGAGTGACCAGATCAAGAACAAACCCAAAACCTCAATGACTTTAGTGACAAGCAGAAGCATCACTTCACCCAGGGAGGCCAGGCCCATGAGGGATGTTCACTGAGTATCAGGTAGCTAAGCCTTGGTCTATGGAGTTTGGTCAGGCACAGCCCAAAAGGATAGCGTGGTGCTGCTGCCCAGTGGGCCTATTACTCGCAGAGCTGGGAATTGGCAGTAGGGACTATGGCAACTGGGCAGCAGGCCGGGGTGGGAACCTAGACGTGCTGAACACTGGGGATGAAGACTGATTGTGAGGCTGTGGAACGACACCTTACTGGGACAATAGAACTGGAGCTGATGTGGGAGGTGGAGTAATACTATCTAGATATTGTTGATGCACAGCAAAGGTTCTGGACGCAGACTCCTGGAGAATGGTTGGATTCATTGCTTTTCCAGAGCTACCCCGGATGAAAGACACTGGGTGGGTGTGGGAATACTCACAAGCCCCCAGCTGAGCACTATTACTATTGCTACTACTACTACTACTACTACTACTACTACTACTACTAATACCTAGACTTCTCAAAATCTCTAGGTGGTGTCCTGGAAGGTTTTCACCCAGAGGACTCTATAATTCTACAAGGGGACTTCAACTCTCACATTGGCAATGATGGAGAAACCTGGAAGGAGGTGATTGGGAGGAATGGCCTGCCTGATCTGAACGAGGAGTGGTGATCT